>NC_089585.1:143896212-144196212 GCF_019320115.1 Miscanthus floridulus
ACCGTCCAGGTGAGCTAACCTATAAGACATTGGTCGTGTGACTTCCTTGATCATGAAGGGCCCCTCCCATGGGGTTGTGAGTTTATGGACACCAGCCTGATTCGTCTTCCACTTCAGGACTAGGTCCCCGACCATGAAGAACTGCTCTTTAACATTCTTGTTGTAGTACCTACGCAAAACAGCAAGGTATTTGGCTGTACGTACGCAAGAATCGAGCTGCTTCTCTTATGCACTATTCACTTCTAGCTCTCGTACTTCATTGACCTTGCCTTCGTCGAAGTTCTCTACCCGTGCTGATCTGAAAGCTATATCTACTGGGAGGACTACCTCAGCGCCGTAAACCATAAAGTATGGTGAGACGCCGGTGTTACGACTAGGCTGAGTTCTGAGGCCCCAGACCACGGCTGGTAACTCTTTGAGCCATCTTCCGGGAGCCTTGTCATTTTCTCTATACATCATCTTCTTCAATGCGTCCAAAATCATGTTGTTTGCCCGCTCGACCTATCCATTAGCTCTAGGGTGCGCCACCGAGACGTATTTTACTACTATGCTCCTTTTATCGTAGAAGTCCCAAAAAGCGTTCCCGATGAACTGAGTACCCAGATCAGTGATGATGCTATTGGGTATGCCGAAACGGTGGATGACCTGGTCGAGGAACATGACAGCCTTCTTTGAGGATGCCTGTACCAGAGGCATGTATTCTATCCACTTAGAAAATTTGTCGATCAGCACAAAGACACATGTAAATTTCCCAGGAGCCGGTTTGAAGGGCCCGATCATATCCAGTCCCCAGCATGTGAAGGGCCAAGAGGCTAGTATTATCTAGATCTCATGTGCTAGTACGTGGATTCTCTTGGCGAAGAACTGACAACCCTCACAGTGGCGGACTAGCTTCTCTGCATCGGCTACTGCTGATGGCCAATAGAACCCTGCTCGGAAAGCCTTACCGACCAGCGTTCTTGAGGCCGCGTGGTTGCTGCAGGAGCCAGAGTGGATTTGGTCCAGGAGATGTTCGCCATCCTCCTGGGTTATACACTTCATCAAGATTTCCTCCTTTGCGTTCTTGCGCCATAACTTGCCATCGACGAGCAGATACTGCTTACTGCGATGCATCAGGCGCTCGTTTTCTGTCCAATCAGTGTAACCGCTGCCATCTGTTAGGTACTTGATGAAAGGTATTCTCCAGTTCGGCTCATGAGTGGTCGGAGGCGGCTCGATGGTGCTCGATGCCGAAACCGTAGCCACCAATTGCTGGTCTGGAGGCTTGTCGACCGTTGAATCTTCCTCTTTGATGGAAGGCGTGAGCAGGGCTTGGACGCATACGCCATGTGGGACTTTGGCTCGGGATGATCCTAACTTTGACAGCGCATCCACTGCTTGATTTCTGTCTCGAACCACGTGTGTGTACTCAATGCCGTAGAACCTGCCTTCTAGCTTTCTGTTCGATTTGCAGTATGCATCCATCTTTTCGCTGGTTGTGTCCTAGTCCTTGTTGAGTTGGTTGATGACCAGAGCCGAGTCTCCATAGACATAGAGACGTTTAACACCGAGCTCAACCACAATGCGCAAACTATGTAGGCATGCTTCGTACTCGGCGGCATTATTAGATGCTAGGAAATAAATCCTGAGGACGTACCAGAGCTGCTCCTTGGATGGTGACACGAAAAGGACTCCTGCTCCCACACCATCGATGTTGAGAGAGCCGTCGAAGTACATCTTCCAATACTCATCGGACCCCTGAGAGGCAGGCGTGCTTAAGTCTGTCCACTCGACGATGAAATCGACGAGTGCCTGAGACTTGATTGTAGTACGGCTTGCAAATTCTAAGGAGAAGGGGCATAGCTCCATTGCCCATTTGATGTTGCGCCCATTCGCATCCTTGTTGCTAATGATGTCTCACAGAGGGTACTCAGTCATGACCACCACACGATATCCGTCGAAGTAATGTTTCAACTTTCGGGATGTTATCAGTATGGCGTAGATCAACTTCTGAATCTATGGGCACCTGGTCTTGGACTCATTGAGTACCTCACTGATGAAATAGATTGGTCGCTGTACCTTGTAGATGTGTCTGGGCTCGTCACGCTCGACCACCATGGCCGTGGAGACCACTCGATTAGTAGCCACAATGTAAAGCAGGAGTGTTTTGTCTTCTCTGGGAGCAGTGAGGACCGGAGGTGACGTAAGGTATTCTTTCAGTTGTGTGAAGGCAACGTCTGCTTCCTCCGACCACTCAAACTTTTCGGATGCTTTGAGCAGTTTGAAAAAACGGTAATCCTTTTTCGCCTAATCTTGATATGAAACGGCTGAGGGCGGCCATGCATCCGGTAAGCTTCTGAACATCCTTCACCTTTTTGGGCGGCTTCATGTCCAAGACAGCTTTGACTTTCTCTAGGTTAGGGCGTATGCCGTTGTGACTGACGACGTTGCCAAGTAGTATGCCAGAAGGAACACCAAAGATGCACTTTTTTGGTTTTAATTTCCACTAGAATGTGTTAAGGGCTGCAAAGGTGCGTTCTAGGTTGTCAACAAGGGTATGTGCTTCCTTGGTTTTGACAACTATATCATCAACATAAGCCTCGATGAGGTCGTCTTTTATCTCATCTTTGAGACTATATAGCGTGTTGGTAGGTAGCCTCGGCGTTCTTGAGCCTAAACGACATGGTCGTGTAGCAGTAGGCGCCGAAAGGCGTGATAAAAGATGTCTTGATCTGGTCGTCCTTTTTTAGAGCGATCTGGTGATAACCAGAGTAGCAATCGAGAAAGGAAAGTAGCTCACAACCGGCGGTTGAATCTACAACCTTGTCTATGCAAGGTAAGCCGAAGGGGTCCTTAGGGCAGTGTTTGTTGAGATCAGTGTAATTAACGCACATTCTCCATTCATTATTCTTTTTGCGTACAAGAACCGGATTGGCTAACCACTCTAGATGATACACTTCTTTGATAAATCTGGCTGCCAAAAGTCATGTAACTTCTACCCTAATCGCATCCTTTTTGTCGCGAGCGAACCGTCATAGCTTCTGCTTGATAGGTTTGGCCTTGCTGTTGACATTCAAGGAGTGCTCGATCAAGTTCCGAGGTACACCGGGCATGTCAGCAGGTTTCCATGCGAACACATCCACGTTGCTCCTCAAGAACCTAACGAGCGTGTCTTCCTATTTGGGATCCATGTTGGCCCCGATAAGGGCCGTTTTGCTGGGATCACCGTCGACCAGCTGAATCACCTTATGCTCCTTGGACTTGTTGTTCTTGCATGGAGCCTCGAGCTCTGGGATCTCCAGGTGGTTGGCTGAGGTCTTCTTGGCGTCGAGCATGGTCTCGGCCATACGAATAGAGAGGTCGTGAGTTTCTACTATTTTGAAGTTGTCGTCCTCACAGGTATAAGCTGCGTATACGTTGCCCCTGAGGGTTAGAACTCCTTTCTCGATAGGCATCTTGAGCACCAGATACCTGTAATGAGGTATGGCCATGAACTTGGTGAGCGACGGTCAACCAAGAATAGCATGGTAGGTGTCGTCGAAGTCAGCGACCACGAAGTTGACGTAGTCGATGCGGAAGTGGTCCGGGGTCCCAAATTGCACAGGTAGTGTGATCTACTCGAGAGGTATAGAGCTCTATCCGGGGAGAACACCCCAGAACTGTGCCTCATATGGCTTGAGATCCGCCTGGGTTATCTTCAGGGTGGGCAGACTGTTCTTGAATAGTATATCGATGGAGCTGCCGCTGTCGATCAGCACTCTATCGAACTGAACCTTATTGATACAAGGATCGAGGACCAGGGGAAAACGTCCTGGCTCAGGTATTACAGCCCATTGGTCCTTTCTGCTGAAGGAGATCTCGCGGTGAGACCACGGAGGGAGCTACGGATCGGTGAGGAGGTTGTCGGTGTTGGCCACGTTCAAGCAAGCGTGGGCGAGCAACTTGCGTTCTCGTTTGGTCTCGATGGACACTTTGCCTCCGATGATGGTGTGCACGCAATCAGTTGGCTTGACGTACTTGTGACGGGGATCTATGTCTTCATCGTCGTTGTCCTCGTTGCGCTGTTCCCCTGCGTCGTTAGGCTTGTCGGATGTATCCGGAGCCTGTTGACGCGTGTAGATAGACTTGAGAACGCGGCAATTCTCCATGGTATGGTTTGACTTGGGATGGAGCTGGTAGGGCCCTTTCAATGCTTTGGCGTAGTCGTCTTCGTAGTTACGATGTCCACCACCTTTTTTAACGGTGTTGACCTCACCGTCGTCTTCCTGAGCACGCTTGCCCCTGTAATCATCACGGTGGTTACGCCGCTGATTACGTTGGTCGCGGTGGTCGCGGGAGTCGTTGCGCTGGTTGCGGCGGTCAAAATTGTCGTTTCGACCACGGCGGCCGCGGTAGTCGTCGCGGTGTGGGGGTGGTCGGAGCGTGGAACCCTTGCTGCTTCTTCGATAATTATCTTTTTAGCATCATCGATGTCCGCATATTTCTTAGCGGTGGCTAGGAGTACTGTGACCGATTCAGGTCTCTTGCGTAGGAGCTTGTCCCTTAGGGCATCGTGGAAGCAGAGGCCAGTGATGAAAGCCTCGATTGCCTCGTTGTCGGAGATTGATGGGACCTTGATGCGCATCTCCAAGAAACGCCGAACATACTCGCGCAGTGGCTCATCTTTTTGATCTCGAATCCGTTGCAGATCATATTTGTTGCCGGGTTGCTCGCAAGTAGCAATGAAGTTGTCGATGAAGGCTTGCTTAAGCTCTTGCCAAGAATCAAAGTAGTTTGACGGCAAGCTGACCAGCCATTGGTGACCTGCATGGCCAACAGTGACTGGGAAGTAGTTAGACATGACGTGCTCGTCAGCCATGGCTGATCTGCACGTAGTTTCGTAGAGCATGACCCATAATTCAGGGTTCTCCTTGCCATCGTACTTCTGAAGTTTCTCGAGCTTGAAGTTCTTGGGCCATATGACTTAGCGAAGGTGCAGAGTAAACTGGTTCAAAGCCGGTGGGCCGTGGGCAGTGTCATATTCCATACGGCGATAGCCCTCGTGGGATGCGCGATCATTGGCTCTCTGGTTGATGCGATCGCGCAGATCGCGTTCCCTGAGGTAACGGTGGAGATCATTTTTGCCATCACGGCGATCCCGGTTGCCATCCTGATTAACCCTGCGACCGTGGTTACCGCGGTAATTATCGCGGTTATCTCGGCGGTTGTCATCCCAAATGTCGCGGCGGTTGTCCTCCCGACGGCGGTTGTCATCCCGACCACCATCATGACCACTGTTTCTGCCTTGACGGTTGTCTGATGGGTCGTTGTTGCGCGAGCCACGTTGGTTGGGTGGCTGTGAGCGACTTGAGTATTGGCGGCTATGGCTTGATTCGACTGAGACGGATGGAGCCCGAGCTTGATTTACCATCTCTGCGGTCTGAGCCACAGCAGCCGTCAGATAAGCTTGTATATCATCGTGAACTGCCTAGGTTTCTAGGGTGTGGGGTAGCCGTTGCATTGTCACCATGGCGACGGCTACATTGGCGCTTGGAGTCCTGAAGACCTATTTGTCCCCCACCCTGTTGAAAGCATTGTTGAGGTCGCGTGGCTGGACCCTTATGCGTCGTGCCTCCTCCTCTGCTTTGGCTTTGATTTGTCGGCGATTAAACCAGTCAATATTGCATGCTTCGCGTGCAATCCTTTCTTGCTCTGTTTCGCCAACTGTTGGTGGTTCATCATTGCTGACAACATTGATCAAATCCCCTCGCCTTGGTGGGAAAGACGGGAATTGTGGGAACCCCAGGGCGTGGTCTAGGATATCCAGATCGTATTCGACGCCTTCATCGTCGTGATGCTAGAGCTCGGTGTGGACGGAGGCATTAGATGCGATGCCAGATGAGGAGCTGGAGTCACCCTCTTGGACCGTGTGGACGGATCCTTCTTGATAATCCTCAATCCGGATCATGTTGACGAAGTTGCGTGGCTTCGGCCGTGGTCAATGTACAAAACATAGATCCGAGCAGCATTGTATATTATACATGTAGTTGGAGGCAGTGTTTTGCAGGCCATAGGCTAGGCCTGGTAGTTCTCCGTCGAGGCTTCGTACTCGGAGAGCCGAAGACCCATCGCGGAGGCTGGCCGGCGATGAGCAGAGCGCCCTTCAGGAGTAGATATGACCACGAGATCTATACCAAGTCATGCAGGATGACTGGCCCAAGCTGGTCGGGTAGATCTATTGTGAGGAGCGGTTACCTGCTCATTAGGTTGACCTTGAATTGCACTTACCAGAGCTAGGGTTTCAGCGAGTTTGGTGCCGACCCGATCTATGGAGTCGAGCAGGTCGGTGTTGTCGATCTGCTTCCCTTTGTAGCGGGGAAACGGACGATGGGTTGTCGGCGTGGCTGAAGATGATGCAGGCGTGGTCGGAGCTAGATGTACCATGGTCGGAGCTAGATCCATTGTGGTCGGAGCCGTATCCATCGTGGTCGGAGCCATATCCACCGTGGTCGGAGCCGTAGCCAATGCAGGTGAAGCAGTGGTCGATGCAGATTAAATCCACGCCTCCTCCGTGGTCATGGCGATGAAGTCATCAGAGCCGATGGTCTAGGTGATCTGGCCAACGGTGAACGTGAGGCCATTCGACGTAGCCACAGAGCCAGAGATGATGACCATCTTGTTTGCTTGGAGAGTAGTACGCACACCCCCTACCTGGCGCGCCACTGTCGATGAAATATGGTCGACAGTCTACCTAGGGGTATGCCCAAGGTAGTAGATTGTCGGCAGACAAATGTGCAAGCCACAAACAAGACGGTGATGCAAGACAGACACGAGGTTTTATCCTGGTTCGGCCGCCAAGAAGGCGTAATACCAACGTCCTGCGTCTGATTGTATTGCTGTATGTTAATGAGAGATGTTTTTTAGAGGGGTCCCCTGCCTGCCTTATATAGTCCAGGGGGCAGGGTTATAGATCTGGAAACTAATCCTAGCAAGTTACAATTGCCATAGGTGGCCGGATAAGGATTCCTATTCTAATCGACCAGGATCTTGCTTGATCGCCAAATCTGCCTTGACTCCTTGCGCGGGACTCCGAATAGGTTGGCCGAGCCACACGTCGTCTTTTGGTGGACTGGACCCTCTGATCTGGGCTGGCCTAAGCCTAGCCATAAGGGTATAGGGGTTAATACCCCCACAGGGACTGTTGTCTGGCTGCTGGTCTGCTGGGGTTCCGGTAGACTTTCTACTATAGGTTCCTCCATAGCCGGCTACTGGGCAGTTTTCTCTAACACTGCTGGTGGAGCCACACTGCTCCCGACTAGTTGGTTGGGATTTTCGGTGGACGCCGACCTAATATATCCGAGCTAAGTTCAGAAGACAATAGTATTCAATATAAATTGTAAGCTTACATCAAGGTTACAAATACTTACAGCTTGGAAGCGCGGAATGAAGTGGCGAAGGCGCGTCTCTTCAGCCGCGTCTGTTCCAGATGCTCTGCGGGTGCCACCTGGTCTCCCTCTACGACTAGCACCAGCATCGGGGCTTGATGCTCGACCCCTTTGCCGCTTGTCCTCTACACTGCAGTGGTCGGCGATGCGGGTTTATTTGGCACAGAGGAGCCACCTTGCTCCATCGACTCCAGTTGCCTCCTCCTCTTTTGAGGGATGAGTCGAAATATGTCTGCATCCTTTGTTTCATCGTCTGACAATGTAAAGATCGCTTAACGATGCTTGCTGGCCGCTGGCCGTTTACCAGCAGCTCTGGTCGATGTCTCCTCCCTAACTCCAAGCACGGCCCAGTCGACGTCTTCGATCCCGGCGCTGGTCTGGGCGGTTGGGCCTGGTACTTGCGGCCAATCTACACTAGGGGGTGGAGACACGAACACTGTTGCTCTATCACGACCATTAATCTGGGAAACACAAAGGAGATAACACAGTAAGTTTCTGTTATAACATAAAACTATGGGTACAAGGCAGAATGATTTACCTTTGGGGGAGGTCGGGCGGGCTTGAAAGCGTGCTCGATGTCGCTCAATCTGTCATAATTTGGATCAGCTAAGTTAAATAGCTCTCCAATTCTGGCTTTGACTTTGACCTTGTCAAGCGCCTCTTGTCTGGTCCACGTTGGATCTGCGCTACCCTGATACTCGTAGCCAGGATGTACCCTCCTCTGGCAGGGCTGGATCCTTCGGCTAATGAAGTTTCCGACCACGCTCGGACCATCCAGTTTCCTCCACGAGATCATCCCAAGTAGTTCTTGGATCTGTTCTAGGTGCTCAGGCTTTTCCGACCAGCTATTCTTCTTCTCTGGGATGAACCCCACATCGCACAGTGTGATCGTGTTCGGCTCTTCGCGGATGTAGAACCACTTCTTGTACCAGTCGTCTAGTGATGTGTTCCAAGGGCAGTGCAAGTACTGGGCCTTCATCCCGTCACACAGATTGAGGTACACACCTCCAGCTATCTTTGGGCCGCCGCTTCCTTTCTTCCACAGACAGAAAAGATGGCGAAAGAAGTCGAAATGGGGCTGGAAGCCACCATATGCTTCGCAAAGATGAATGAAGGTGGAGACAAGAAGAATCGAGTTGGGATGCAGATTGCAAATCCCAATCTCGTAATACAAACAGAGCCTCTGAAGGAAAGGGTGCACTGGAACCCCAAAACCTTGCTTGAAGAAATCTTCGAAAACCACAATCTCACCTGGTTGTGGATCGGGGTACCCTTCGCCTTTCGGCGTGCGCCATCCTGCGAGTGCCTTGTTGTGGAGTACTCCCATGATGACAAGGTCTTCGATGGTCTGCTCATTGCTTCTTGACTTCCACCACTCCTTCGCCAAGACTCTGGCTTTCTTCTAGGCATCACTCTTCGCCATGAATTCACCCTTGCTAATGAAGGTGGATATGGTGGAGGGGTGATTGGTGATGATTTCGGTGGTATTAGGGTTGGCAAGAGGAAGAAGAAGGCTACGGTGGCGAATGGTAATGGGGATCAGTAAAAAGTAACTTACCAGTTCTATATTATAAATAACCAAGCGTTCCGCCATTTCGTCTGCTCGAGATTCTTGGGAGACGTGCGCACGCGCCGCAGACGGTTGTTTTCATAACCTCGAGATCTATGCCAATATATGCGCCTCTTCATTATCAGTGTATGCGCCTCTTCGTTGCTAGTGTGAGAGGGCCCACACTGACGCACCTCCTTATAGGTGCCAAGCGACTGTTTGCTTAAATGGACAAGAAGGCAGTATGACGTGCTATACCAATCTGTTTTTTTTACCAGATGTGTCAGATTGGACTTGACAGAGTAAGAAGATAAATAAATACACCAAATAATAGTACAAGTGGCGTTCGTTTCTTCGCGGCATGTCTCGTGCTCAGGGATGGTCCAGACCACTATTGTGCTCGGGGACTGCCCAGACCACTACCGTGCTCGGGGACTGCTCCGACCACTACCTTGCTTGGGGACTGTTCCGAAGAATGCTTGGTGACTGCTCTCCTCGGCTATATGTGATGTGTACTCACATACAGTCAAGAGGCATTTATTTGGACCTTGCTACAAGGCTTATACTTCTCCTTCCAGCAAGCTCGGGGACTACATCGGTACGATGCACCTGCCGGTGCATCTCGTATTGATTGTACGACGACTAGATTCTTAACTTCAGTGGAAATTCTTTTTAGACCCTGGCACCACGTGCCTACGCCACCTACTACCAGGCTCGGGGACTAAGTGGGCACACTTCACCTTGCGGTGAATGTGTTTATTTTATCGACCCCTACGCTTTGACTGATTGCTAAGATTACTACTGTCCAAGGGTCACTTACATTTCTTATCAGAAATATAAGTGGGCACACTTGATAAGAAAAGAAATCTTTTTCTTTTTCCTTTAAGAGCACCATGCATTCTTCGAACAACCAGAATCTTTGGCTATAATCGTGGTCTACTGCTCTCAGTTCTGATCAGAATGTTGGCGCATTTGATTGGTCAATGTTTCAATCAGTTGAAGATGACATGAAGACGGATCGCATTAGTCGAAGGAGATCCGACGGTGTGTCGCAACATAATACATGGAGCTCGGGGACTAGCTGTGGGGGTATTAACCCCTATACCCTTACGGCTAGGCTTGGGCCAGCCCGGATCAGGGGGTCCGGTCCACTGGAAGACGACGCATGGCCCGACCAACCTGTTCAGAGTCCCGCGCAAGGAGTCAAGGCAGATTTGGAGATCAAGCAAGATCCTGGTCGGTTAGAATATGAATCCTTATCCGGCCACCTATGGCAATTGTAACTGGCTAGGATTAGTTTCCAGATCTATAACCCTGCCCCCGAACTATATAAGGCGGGTAGGGGACCCCTCTAAAAACATCTCTCATTGACATACAACAATACAATCAGTCACAGGACGTAGGTATTACGCCTTCTTGGCGGCCGAACCTAGATAAAACCTCGTGTCTGTCTTGCATCACCATCTTGTTTGTGGCTTGCGCATCTGTCTGTCGACAATCTACTTCCTTGGGCATACCCCTAGGTAGACTACCGACCATATTTCATCGATAATGATCAGGACGACGTACAGGAGTTTCTGAATTTGGTGGTAGCGAGTCTTGAAATAGGACAAGACCTCACTAACGAAGTACATGGGATGCTGTACTTTGAGGGTGTGTCCCTCTTCTTCCTGCTCTACCACTAGGGCGGCGCTGACCACTTGCGTGGTGGCCGCAATGTAGAGCAGGAGCGATTCTCCATCGGGCAGGGGAACCAGGATCAGGGCCTTCGTCAGGAGCTACTTGAACTTGTCAAGCGCCTCTTGGGCCTCGAGCGTCCACTCAAAATGGTCAGCTTTCTTCAGAAGCTGATAAAGGGGTAGACCTCATTCGTTGAGACACGAGATAAAATGGCTGAGCGCGGTGAGGCACCCTATAACTCATTGTACCCCCTTTATGTTCTGAATCAGGCCTATCCTCGTGATGGCCGAGGTCTTCTCTGGGTTAGCTTCGATAAAACCCAGCAGCATACCCCTCGGGACCCCAAAAACATATTTCTCAGGGTTGACTTTGATGCCATTTGCTCAGAGTTTCACGAAGGTCTGCTCTAGGTCGGCTACGACCTGGTCAGCCCATTTGGACTTAACCACGATGTCGTCTACGTAGGCCTTAACGGTTTGCTCAATGAGGTCTCTGAAACACTTAAGCATACAACGTTGATACGTAGCCCCCGCGTTTTTTAGATTGAACAACATTGTGACGTAGCAGAACGATTCAAATGGGGTGATGAAAGTCGTCGCGAGCTGGTTGGACTCTTTCATCGCGATTTGATGGTACCCGGAGTACGCATCAAGGAAGCAAAGGGTTTTGCACCCTGAGGTCGAGTCGCCTACTTGGTCTATGCATGACAAAGGAAATGAATCCTTTGGACACGCTTTGTTGAGACCCGTGTAGTCATCACACATTCTCAATTTCCCACTCTTTTTTCTTATAAGAACGGGATTAGCTAACCACTCAGGGTGATACACCCCCTTGATGAATCTGACCGCCAAAAGCTTCGCAATCTTCTCGTTGATGGCCCTGCGTTTCTCCTCGTCGAAGTGATGCAGGCGCTGCTTCATCGGCTTAGAGCTTGGCCTAATTTTCAAGGCGTGCTTGACGACTTCTCTCAGAATGTCTAGCATGTCCGAGGGTCTCCACGAAAAGATGTCTCTGTTGGTGCGAAGGAAGTCGACAAGCACGCTTTCCTATTTAGAGGAAAGCGTGGTGCCGATGCGCATCACTTTGCCCTCGGAGCTACTAGGGTCTAATGAGGACCTCCTTGGCGTCTTCCACAGGCTCGAAAGACCTGGCCAACCACTTGGGGTCGGGCACTTCTTCGATGATCTCCCTGATGGTAGCGAGATCTTTGGAGGCGACAATCGCCGCGTCGTGTTCGCAACACTCGACCTCACACTCATAGGCACGCTGGAAGCAGGTGCTAACGGTGATGACCCCGCGTGGACCTAGCATCTTCAACTTCAGATAGGTGTAGTTGGGGATGGCCTTGAACTTCACGTAGCATGGACATCCTAGGATGGCGTGGTAGGTCCCGTGCAACCCGACCACCTCAAAGGTAAGGGTCTCAATCCTGTAATTTGTTAGATTCCCAAAGGTGACGGGCAGATCGATCTGCCTAAGTGGCATGACCTGCTTTTTAGGCACAATGCCGTGGAAAGGCACAACGGTCGGCTGGATGCGCGACCGATCGATGCCCATGGCATTGAGCGTCTCAGCGTATATGATGTTGAGGCCGCTGCCTCCATCCATCAGCACGTTGGTGAGCCACTTCGTACCGATGATTAGGTCGACACGAGTGGGTATCTTCCCGGCTGTGGGACACTTTTCGGGTGGTCGGTCCGATCAAAGGTGATGGCAAACTCCTACCATCAGAGGAAGAAAGGCGTGGCTGGCTCGGTCGTATAGACCTCACAGAGTGCAAGCTTCTGACGGTGCTTGGAGTCATATGCCGCCGACCCTCCGAAGATCATGAGGTAGCCATTCGGCATCGAAAAGCCACTATCCTTCCCCTCGGCGTCGTCGGCCGTCGGTTTGGGCTCCTTCCTATGCTCCCCCTTGTTGGAGCCACCGGACAGGAACTGCTTCATGAGCACATAGTCTTTTTATAGGTGCTTGATGGGGAAGGCGTGGCTCAGGCATGGCCCTTCGAGCAGCTTCTCAAAGTGGTCTGGGGTACCCTCGGCGGGCTTTGGACCCCCCTTACGGTCGGCAGCGGCCACGAGTGAGCCCTCGCGCCACTGCTTGTTCTTCTTCTTGTTGGGGTGGTTGGAGGCGTCTTTGCCGATGTCCTCGTCCCTCTTCACCCTGCCCTTCGACCGCCTCCTTGTCCAAGGTGTGGCTGGTGGCGATGTCGAGGAGCTCCTTGGTGGTTCGTGGGCCCTTGCGTCCTAGCTTGTGAACCAGGAACTCGCAGGTGGTCCTGGACAGGAAGCCTCCTATAACATCGGCGTCGGTGACGTCGGGCAGCTCGTTGCACTGCCGGAGGAAGCGCCATATGTACTCTTGAAGAGTTTCCCTGGACTTTTGTTGGCAGTTTTTGAGATCCCACGGGTTTTCACGACGCGCGTAGGTGCCCTAAAAGTTTCCCACGAAAATCTCCTTTAGGTCCGCCCAACTTTGAATCCAGTTGGGCGGAAGGTGCTCCAACCATGTTCACGCCGAATCGGTCGGGAACAATGGAAGGTTGCGGATAATGAAACCATCACTATCCGCTCCACCGGCTTGGCAAGCAAGCCGATAATCCTCGAGCCACAGTCCGAGGTTCATTTCTCCGGAGTATTTCAGGATGGTGGTCGGCGGTTGGTACCGCGGTGGGAAGGCGGTGTTGAGAATGTGTCAGCCGAAGGCCTGTGGCTCTGTCAGGTCAGGGCTCGAGCTCCGGTCCTCGCCGCTGTCGTAGCGTCCGCCGCGACGAGGGTGGTAGCCGTGGTCAGCTTCCTCTCTCTCGTTGCTTCATCCACGCCTACGGGCATCCAGGGTGTTACGTGTGTCACGGTGGAGGCTAAGACGCTCATGCACCGGAGCTGCGGCACCCTCTGCCGCCACGCGGCGCCTGATGGACAGACACGTCCCTGACATGTCGTCTCAAGGGCGCATGCTGACTGGCGTTGAGCTCGCGTCGCCGAGACAGCGAGCTCTCCGTCTGCTGCACCGCCGCGCGCTCGAGCGGCGTGCGGATCTCATGATGGGTCCGACAATCCTCGGGTGTCGCGGGCTTTGGGAGCCCTCGGAGCAAGACCGCCGTGGCAGTGATGTTCTGGCTTGCCCGAGCGAAGTGTGGGAGGGCTCCATCGTCTTTGATGATCCTCCGGTTCACGTCGCGGGCCATGGCGCGCGTACGCCCACCGTCTCCGTGCCGCCCGATCTCTTGCTCGAGCTCCACGCACTCCTGCTCTAGCTGGAGTCACGCATCCTTGAGTTCCCTGTGCAGTGCCCTCAGCTGCTCCACCTGCAGGCGAGGTAGGGTCCCTGCGTCTCCCTCGACCTCGTCGTCGAGGTCATTTGGTGGGGTAGCCCCTCCCTCGTGGACGCTTTCGACGCGTCCCTCGGAGGTACCTGCCATAAAACATTCTCGGGAGGGGTGATGGCTCCCCCTGCTAGAGTCAGAGTCGAAGGGTGACTCTGAATCTCCCATGAGAAGGTCGTGAAAAGATTCCGCGACATATTCGGTCATCCCCACAAACTCGTCGTTCGTAGGGGATGGGTGCATGCGCTGCGCCACGAGGTGGCCAACGGTCACCGTAGCATTGCGTAGACCGAGCAGGAACGCTGTCGGGGTGCTCCAGATGAGGTTTTCCAGGGAGAGCGGTTCCCCTCCGGCAAGCTGCGTCATGACGTTGGCGAACTAGAAGGTGAGGCAGCGCAGGTCCTCCTAGGACGGTCGGGGTCCCAGGAAGGCATCGAGCTGGCGCTCTAGTCTCCCGTAATTGAAGCCGAGGAGCTGGTCGCTCCTGGGGGCGCGAACCTCTGGCACGTGCAGCTGCAACTCCTCCAGCGCCTCGACGATCGCGTCGAGGCCGACGGAGGCCTGCGGCAACTCTCCGTCGTGACGATGAAATCTAGGTTCTCGAAGCGCACATGCGTGCTCGGGATCCAGCTGATGCCGTGACTAGCCATCCGACACCTGATGTGGCCGTCGAGCGCAAAAAGCCCCTACCTGGCGCGTCAACTGTCGGTTTTTCGGGTCACCGGCGAGTAAATTTGTATCTGCGTGTCTGACCCGGATGGTGTGCTCGGAGGACACAAGAATTTATACTGGTTCGGGCGGAATGTCCCTACGTCTAGTCTACTGCTGCTCATGTTACCGGCACTGGTTTGTAATAGGGGTTACAAACGAGCGAGAGAGGGAGAAGTTCCCAAGTCTCTGGTGAAAAAATCGAATGGAGTTGAGTCTTGCTGAGCTTGTTCAGCCATGTACTCGTTGCTGTCTCTCTTCTTGGGGCATTCTGCTTCCCCTTTTATATGTGGAGGGGAAGGTGCAGGTTACAGAGAGAAAGAAGGAGAAAAGCGAGGGAGAAGAAGGCCTCCAAGGCCGCCGGGTCCTTCTCCTTCATGCGGGTCCCGCCGACGCTGTAGATGGTGACGGGGGCGGCTCCACGTCAAGCTCTTATTCACCATTGGTGCCATGCCTCGGCGTCATCAGCTGATCGTGGCGTCCTCAGATACCTTCTTCGGATATCCCTAATACCGATATCCGACACCATGGATCTTCCCAGATTCTCAAGTTGCTGCCGTCCCCAATTCTCCAGAGCATACCTTGCTTCATAACCTCTAAGCCTCTCAGTACACTCCGCCAGGTATACGACATCCCGGCCTTTGGTCTTGCCTCTAGCACTGAGGTGTTGGCGAAATATTTAGCTTTGAGTACTCGGGCGCACAGGGAGTTAGGGAATTGCCAAAGCCTCCAGCATTGTTTAGCAAGCATTGATTTTATTGGATTCATTCATTGTTCCATGTCATTCTAGAAAGCTATTGCTCATATTTGTGCATTATCTGGCAAAGGGTTTACCTGGTTATCATTGTTTAGTCATTATGAGAACTTATGTCATTCTGTGAGTACATTCCTTTTATACTAGAATTGTTTATATTGAAAGTTTGCTGGTAGGAGTGTTATTAGTAAAAAACTGCTTTGTGCTTGGAAATATAATGATTGCACTGTATTAGTTTTTTAATACTGCAAACTATTGGCATAAACAATCTTAAAACAACTCTTATTACAGCAGAGGTACATGATAGTAACAT
The DNA here is from genome assembly GCF_019320115.1 of Miscanthus floridulus. Taxonomy (NCBI): domain Eukaryota; kingdom Viridiplantae; phylum Streptophyta; class Magnoliopsida; order Poales; family Poaceae; genus Miscanthus; species Miscanthus floridulus. The sequence goes on from NC_089585.1 coordinate 143,911,945, forward strand.
CTTATCTCAAGTGATCCTAAGTTGTGGTTGTTTTGACTTTGATATCTAGAGATACCGAGTTTCTTTCGTATTCCTGCTTATAATTGATGAAATGAACCTGAAAAGGCCGCTGTTCAAATTTTGCATTATGACAAAACCTGCCCAATGCAGAATTTATGGAGTGCATGACGAAGCGAAGGACAAAGCTTTTGAGTTGGAGTTGAGCTGGATCTGTGATGAATCGAAGCGCCAGCATCAGAAGGTACTGTGGGACATTCATATGAAGAATGATCTCTGAATATTTTTCGACGTGAATTTATTGTAACTGTTTTTTGCTCACTTGTCATACAGGTTCCAAATGAACTGTTGGAGCAGGCCAAGGCCGCTGCTCAGGCAGCTCTTGAGGAGATGGATGCTGACTAAGAAACACCATTGCTAGGCCCCAACTTGTTTCATCTTTCGGTGCTTTTGAAACCTTTGATCCCTTTTGGGCTGAAGGGTGGACCTGGCAAAAAATTGTCAGATTTTTTTGAGGGGAAAATTGTCTGATTTTACTTTCAGTGCGATGTAAAATTTCATAGATGTACTTAATGAAACTTGGTTCAGTTCACCGGTTCATGGAAGTTTGCATCTAGACAGGGGATATCAGGGCCGTGTTGTTTACATTCTGGTGGCGGCGCTTGCGTTTTCCATGAACTTGTCCTATGCCTGTTTTCATTCCTTGAGCACCACGAACACGAATTGCTTGCCTCTGTATCAGGTACGCGCCCTGAACTGCGTTTCTGCTCGAACCAGGAGCTGGGGACAGGAGTTCAGCTAGTTTTTGAGGTTTTAAACTCTGCTATTTTCCGTATGGCTAGCAGACTAGTGTAAACGTGGCCCTTTGTTTTATTTGTGTATCGCATAGCTAGCACCAGGGCTTAGATTGGAATCATCAAAACAAAATTTAGCCAACCCATTGAAGAAAGCGAAAGCGAACAAAGCACGAATGATTCAGGGTAAAGTAAGGTATATATCATGCAGGCCAGCAGGTGAATGGTAAAGTAACCCCTTCGCTTTCACTTCACTTACTGAGGAGGCAATCTTTAACAACCTTTTCAGTTAACATCTCCGGCACAATGTAACGAGTCGAAGTTATCGTTTGAGCATCTTCAAAAGCTCCTTGAAAATTACTCGGTAACCAATGATTATACTAAGTGAACAATATAAATACATAATTCTGTTTTTATCCTTTTCTAATACTTTCTAATAATTAGCTTCCTAAATATTGAAAAGGGGCGAAGAGGACGTTCAGACAGATGTCAAGCGCATATTTAGGAGTCGAGGAGATTTACTAGCTTAAGGAGTTTAGATATAAAACTGTTGGAGGCTTGTTTTTTCTTTTTGTTAGAAAATGAATTAGAGTAACTTCATATGCTTTCTATAATTAACTTGCTAAATCAATAAGTTTAGCAAGTTAAAAAAAGTAGCAACCACAAATTATTTTTCCCTCCAATAATTTTCTATATTAGCATTCTAAATGATTTTGTATTGGGAACTCTAAACTATCTCTAACCAACCAAACTTTTTTTAATAATTTCTTTGACACTTATCATTTTCTCACCTGGAACCCTTTACTTTTTTTCTTAATTTACTCATGTGTCCAATTTACGCTAATCTTCTAAGAAAAACTTGGGATATGGAGCGGATACGGAGTGTCTCTCAACTACATAAACTTACTAGTTAGAGAGAATACTTAACAAAATTTTATTTTTAAGGAGCTTTTTACCAAACGGTTGGAGGAGACTTTTTTCTTTTTTGCTAAAAAAATTCAAAATAGAGAGTTTACAATACTCCTGGAGATGCTCTTATGGAGTCATTTTGAGAAGCTCTACAGATGAAGAAACAAAGAAAGAAATAACGAGAAAAATCGCACAAATTCTCTTCCTTATTAACGTTGTTTTTAAACAAAATCTATTACCAATATGGAATTTTTTTGCGGATCCCTCGTTGCAGGTTGCGCGTGCCTTAATTAACCCAGCCGATCAGCCAAAAATCGGCAATTGCTATTCTGGGCCAAGGCGAAAAGGGACAAGAGCAGGCGGCCAACCCAACGCCAACGCGGTCCAGCCAAGTCCAACCCAACCCACCCACCCACCGAGTCGGTCGCCGACGCCGACGCGTCGCCAACTAAAGATGGCAACGGGGACCCGATACCCGATACCCGACGGGTATTTGATCTATTAGGGGACGGGGATGGGATCATATCTTTACCCGCGGGTATCTAGATGGGCAAGAATCCATACCCGATGGGTATAGCGGGTACGGGAACATTCCCTGTTTACCCGTCCCCGTTACCCGTTGGGGAACCCGACTATTTGAGCTATCATGCGAGTATTAGGCTTAAAGAAGCTCAACATAGGTATTTTGGTCCAAATCTGAACAGTCATATATATAGTTTGTGTGTTCCAGGAACCCTCGTTCAATTTTTCCTCACCATCTCCGTCAGCAGCACAAGCACGCATGTCTTACGAGCGCTCGTGCCCCTCGCTTCCTCAGTTCGGTCTCTCTGTCACCTTTGCTCGTCCTCCTCGCAACCTCGCTCCTTCTCCTCGGCATCTCCGAGACTCCGACACTTATACCCGGGTGAAGAAAAAACGTCTCCGATTGCAAAGCTGCGACCCCAAGTGTCCTTGTTTATCGGGTATGCAGTACCCGTCGGGTATCTGTTACCCGACCGATACCCGACGGGTACGGGGATGGGCAAGAATCTATACCCGAGACAGTTAATGGGGATGGGGACGGGATAAATTTTCCGTAGCGGGGAAGAGAACGTTCCGGCGATACCCGACGGGTATATACCCGTTGCCATCCTTATCGCCAACGGAAACTTCTCAAAGCGCCGACGGGTTCCACCGCGCCCGTAATTTCAAGGGAAACCGTCCCCACCGCCGCGGCCGCCTCCTCACGGACCCCGAAGGCCGCCGTGCCTCCCGCCCCGCCCCTCGCCGGCGCCCATCGGCCGCCGGCGACGCCCGGCATGCCGCCCTCGCGCCTCGTCCACCTCATCCTCCTCGCCACGCTCTCGCTCCTCCTCGCGCAAACCCTAGCCTCCTCTTCCCCCACGCCCGCCGCCGCGGCGGCGGCGGAGTCCGGCGACCCCTGTGCGGCCGCCGTCGCGGACGGGGACGGCGACGTCACGCTGTGCCCGGTGCGGTGCTTCCGCCCGGACCCGGTTTGCGGCGCCGACGGGGTCACGTACTGGTGCGGCTGCCCCGAGGCGACCTGCGCGGGGGCCCGCGTGGCGCGCCGCGGCTACTGCGAGGTCGGCGCCGGCTCCGCGCCCGTCTCGGGCCAGGCGCTGCTGCTCGTCCACATCGTCTGGCTCTTCGTGCTCGGCGCCGCCGTCCTCCTCGGCTTCCTCTGATGCGCCCCGCCCCTCCCGTTCCCGCAGGTGTATTCCCCTCCCCGTTATCATTGTGCCGATCTTCTGTTGGCTCTTGCCTTTTTGGTGTGCTGTTGAGGGCTGAGGAATGGTGATGTGACGATTTCGTTGTAATTTTGAGAGGATTCGTCTAGAGATGTAACTCAGTTCTTTCTCAGATCTGTTGGGTTCAGCTTTGATCTACATTTCGGAGCAGAGCTATGATGATTGGTTGCCAAATGTTGTAGGTTGAGATCATGTAAACAGTTGTAAATTCTTTGCTAGCAAATCGCATTGATCAGATTGTTGTTTTCCAGAAATTTGAGATTGACGGGAAATTGAATTTGAACTGCGATTGTCATCTCAGAGAGCTGCATAAACTAAATAAATCTGAAACTTGCAGGAACCATTGCGTTGTTCTTCGGGCAATCCTTTTTTAAGGAACGATATTTCAAAAAAAAAAAAAAGATGCTATAATGCTTAAGTCAGTGGTCTTGCACATGAACATAATTCTGCATATCCCGCGGCCTTGTTGGGCAGCGACAGCGTTTGGGCCAAATTTCCCCTACTTCCCAAAAATCGCCAACATAGGCGCTGACCCTTTCCAAACTTTCTCGATTTCTTTCAAGATTTCCCTATGGATTTGCACCTGATAGGGGTGGTGGTGCCTGGAAATAGTACCACAGATGAAGCTGTGTATAAATAGTTGTGATATATCATAATTTTTTTGTGTGCATTTGTGTTCAGGATATTTTTGTAGTACTATTCTTGCTTTTGACGGGGTTCTGGTGCCCTCTTCGCTCCTCGTACCCTTCTCAAGCGGCGTTGGCTTAGATGATCACCGTTCAACCACCCAGCACATGTGGATGGGGGTGGATTAGATGGCAGTCAAACAAGATCTTAGCTATTTAGGGGGTCCTAATCCAATCCACTTTTGAAAATTAAATCTATTCCAACCCTGATTAGTAAAATCCCGCTCCAACCCTCGCCCTTTTTGAGGCCTAAGCCCTTAGGCTGATTCTACGTAGCGTTTGGTTAGGAGGTAAGTGGAGTGTTCTGTCTCCAACTCTAGAGACGAACAGTTTTGTCTAGTCGTTGGTTGAAGGATACGATAGTATCTCTGTTTTTTGTTCGGATTGGGGATGAGGACTGTTCGGCTCGCTGAAACTTGACTGAAATTGACTAAAAAATACTGTTCTGGCTGAAATGTTGTGAGAGAAAAATACTGTTTCGGTTGAAAAAAGAAGCCGAACAAGCTGTATATAAGGTAAGCCGAACGGGGCCACCTGACGTATGGGTGTGAGGCAGAGTTCGCCCGCGCGGGACGCCTGCTCCTGCGCTTGAGTCTGAGCGAACGAACGCTTATCCCATGTGGGATGACGCTATCTCTGGAAAAAAAAAGAGGCCAATGGGACGTCTCCGACTCTTGACACCGCTTTTGAAATGGGATATCTCACTTAGGACGGGGGTTCGTTCGCTTGAATTTATCATTCAGCTTACAACAGTTTCAGCAGGCTTTAATGGCAGCCGAAACAGGCTCCTCAACCAAACACACTTAGGCCCTCCTTGGCGCAGCTCCCGGGGGCTCCGGCGCCTCATCTCGCAGCACTGTAGCAGGAGACGTTTCGGAAATCAAGACAAAAAATGAACTGGAGAGAGCCGGAGCCGGTGAAACCGGCTTCGTGCTACAGTACTGCTACAGTATCCGGATCCGGAGCCGGTGGAGCCCTGTCAAATAGAGCTCTTTGGACTGCCTCTGAGGTGGCGTTGGGCTAGTATAGACTATTGAGCTTAAATCGATAACTAGTGCACACTGAATTTTTTTCAACAAACAATGCAGCGAGAATTCTTTCCATCTATTGCAGAGGCAAACAATGGAGCAAACACAGGCAGCACAGAGTGCAGGCTGACACTCCAACAACAGTGCCAAACAAGCGTACACAATATATACAACTAAAATGGCTCACTTCAGGAATAGCACTTGCAACATTAAAAAGCCAGATTGAAAAGTACCGCTCGGCTGATTTGTTGTGGAAAAAAAATAATGTCTTAAATCCTAAATATCATAGCTGATAAGTTCAAACAAACATAGAGAATACTACTATTTGTCAAAAAAAAAAACTACTAGTACTACTACGTCTAAAGAAACAAACAACCTCAAGAGAGATCCATGCATCACTCGTCGTCCTGCAAAACCAGCTTTGTATTAGCCTGGACTGTATGAACTACTTGTGTGGCTGCTCCTTCTTTCTATTCACTAAAATATGTCGATTAGATTAGTATTTTTATTTAGGGAATTTGGTGTTTCTGCTCTATGCTACAAACTCCTATGATGATTTTATCCTACTTTTTTTTAACTTTGTACATGCTCATTACCTCCCCTTAGGGTGGTGAGTTCGAGTCTCAAGGGACTTACTCTTTATTTGTGGTTTCGGCCGCAGTGACAAGGGAAAAAAAAACTTCCTCATCTGACCCACATCTAAAACACAGATCTGTGGTTAGCTCATCTCACAGAACTATGGTACAGCTGTGTATGAACGGAGCAAGAATTCAGGGGTTTTCTCGAGAAAATCTTCTTAAACCAAAATACCTAGGAGCTGTGTAGCCACGTAGACCGAGTTTTTTTTTAAAATTTTGTGATTTTAACGAAGTAGCCGTTTACCCGCTCCTCGTAGTACCACCTACGCTGAGTTGATTAAATGACAAAAAAAAACACTCATGCAAAAGGACATCCATACCCCTCAGATCTTTTTCTCCCTCACCAGTTACTCTTCCCTCTCCTCGGGGAATGAGATCGCCTAACTTCACAGCATACGACTGCACCTACAGTCAGCATAATCAGCACCGTCCGCTGCTGATCCAACGTCTCCACGTATAGGCTAAGCACTCTGGCTGTCGTGCTCCTCTGCTACATGGGCCTTGGCCCAAGAATAACACCGCCACTCCCGTATTTGGCGGCGTCTTTTCCTTTTTGGCGCGAATACTGCGTGCTTTCCCGCTAGCGAAGGTTAAGCGTCGGCGTCGGCGTCGGCGTCGGCCATCGGCTTTCTTGCAAGCACGGGCGTCAGGCGTCGGCGATCGGCTGTTGCCTGTGTTGTGCACCAGAAATATGTTTGCAGGTTTGCGCTGCTTCTCTCCTCTCCACGTGTGTTTGATTGCATCAGTTTTCTTCTAATTTATTTGCTATCCTCTACTACCTCAGCTTATGTTGGAATTGATTAAAGAAGAAATGTCAACTTGCTTTCAGAATATATGAGATGGAAAAAAAGAGGTGTGTGACCCATGCCTGTTTCTTTCTCCCCATGCGTTCAGACACATTTCAGTTGCTTATTGAATATTTCGTGTGCTATAGGGATGAGTTTTCTTCAAATTTCGCACCTCAAGTTGGCATGGAATTCAACAGTACACATGAGGCTTGGTTGTTTTGGGTCAACTATGGTGGTCAAAAATGTTTTGAGGTTAGAAAAAGATACTCAAACAAAAGAAAATCAGATGGAAAGATTAGGTCGTGCAGATTTATTTGTGCGAATGAGGGTCACAGATTGAAAGATAAAAGAGATCATTTAATAAAGTCTCCGAGAGCTGAAACTAGAACTGATTGTGAAGTTCGCATGGGTCTCGTACTAGACCGGGAGAAAGGAAATTATAAAGTCACTGAGGTGATTTTGGAACACAATCACACCCTTCAGTTGCCACAAACCTCACATTTGTTGGTGTCTCAAAGGAAAATTTCAGAGCTACAAGGTTTTGAAATTGAGACGGCTGACGATGCAGGAATTGGACCCAAAGCTGCACATGAGTTGGCTTCTATCCAAGTTGGTGGCTCAGCTCATCTCAGTTACACTCTTCAAGACCACAAGAACTATTTAAGGGCCAAGCGCCAACGTGAGATGGCATATGGTCAAGCTGGAAGCATGCTTATGTATTTTCAAGAAAAAATTGCCGAGAACCCATCATTCCAATATGCATTGCAAATGGACCGGGAAGAACAAATAGCTAACATTTTCTGGGTTGATGCTAAAATGCTCACTGACTATGCATATTTTGGTGATGTTGTTAGTTTTGATACTACTTTTGGAACAAACAGGGAGAGTAGGCCTTTTGGAATATTTGTTGGGTTCAATCAATTTAGAGAAACTGTGATTTTTGGTGCTGTTCTCATGTACGATGAGACATTTGAGTCCTTCAAATGGCTATTTGAGACCTTTCTAAAAGCACATAATGGCAAGCAACCAAAAACAATCTATACCGATCAAGATGTAGCAATGAGAAAGGCTGTTAAGGAGGTCTTTTTGGAATCTTGGCATGGTCTATGCACTTTTCACATTATGCAGAACGCTGTCAAGCATCTTGCTGAACGTGACGATGAAGAATCAGATACTCCTCCAAAAAGAAAGAATGAAGACAATAAGGAAGAACCAAGTATTCTCGTAGATTTTAGTGCATATATGTATGAGTATGAAGATGAAGAAACATTTCAAGAAGCATTTAACACTATGAGGACAAAGGCCAGCAAGCAAACTTGGTTGGATAGTATATATAAGGTGCGTCCTATTAGTCAACGAGGCACTTGACATGGTTAGCAAGCAAGTCGAAGAAGAAATCATGAGTCTTCCTAGTGCAGTGAATCCAACCAATGTTCCCACAAATGATTCTCCCCCAATTGATTTGTTGAGTACAGCAAGCCTAAAGAAAAAGCACGTGGAAACTAAAACCTCAAAGCGCAAAAAAGCTTGGTTTGAAAAGATGCGCAGAGTTACAAAGAAAAAGGAAAATGATCCAAAGGTATGTGGTAACACAAAATATATCATATTTCCTAATACTGTGTTTAATGGGCACATGTTCAGTTTTATTTCTTTTATTTGAAGGAACAAGAAACTGCAAAGAAGGGAGGTAAGAAAAAGAAAAAAGAAGATGCAGTACAAGAAACAACATCAATACAAGACACTGCAGCAGTACAAAATATTTATCCTAGTACTTCTTTGCCCATGAATGAAATGCCTGAACCATACATGACCATCAATACCTTCTCTCAGATATTGAAGGTGATATTTCAATCTAATACATCATTTTTCTAAACCATACATGGCCATCAATACATTCCTCATTTGTTTTTTTGAATCTTTTATTTTGCAGGGGCAATCACAGATGATGTTATTGCTGACTTCTAGTAGTTTAGGAGAATAGCTTTCGGAAAATAGCCTCCTGAAACATAGATTGTTTAGGAGAATAGCTTTTGGAATAGCCTCCTGAAACATTTTTGCATCTCTGAACATTCTGGGGCTTGCATCTCTGAACGAACAGACCATTTTGTGCATCACTGAACTTGCAACAATCAGTTACTTTTTCTTGAATTCCAGGACAATTTACAACACAATGACAATCTATACAATTTGCATGATTTTTTGTGCTTTCGATACAATCACAAGTTACATAGTAGTCAACACAAGGTGCTTAGCTACATTCCAAAAGTGATCAGGCAAAATCACTCAAAAGTGATCAGGCAAAATCTCCTGGACAGTGAGAGACTGGAGCATCCCGATACCCATCGCCCAGCCCTCTCCTAGATCGCCCAAGGGCCTTTGTCTCTGCCCTGTTCCGGAATACTTGGTAGAAGTAGTAGTAGACACCTGACAGTAACACAAAAAATCAGGCTAAATCACCGGCAAGGATCAGGCAAAATCACTCAAAAAATTCAGACAAGGAAGGGGAAAGAGGAAGGATGCGGACCAGGTACAACTAGCGAGCGGCGCCGTCCTTGAACGCCAGCTTCGAGGGGTCGCGCTCCATCTACTACCGCGCGTTCACCTACGCCAACAAAAACCTCAAAATTTCAGCAACCGAGAAATCCAGGGCGAAGGTCGGCAACGAGGCGTCGTCAGCCACGTACAGTGTGGAGCGGGTAGATAAGGAGCTGGGCGATGATCCCGCCGCCGGCACCGGCGAGGTCGTTGATCAGCGCGTCTGACATCTCCGCCCGCTCGTAGGAGACCAAAACGAGGATGGCACGTACGGCCGGACGGCGACGGCGGCGCAGCTCGACTAGAACAACGAAGACGGCAGCGTCGATTTTTCTTTATTCACGGGAGCTCTCAGCAACCGCAGGTCTGTGTGGGCTGTGATGGGCCTTTCCATTGTGCAGCCCATGTCACTTTGGTGGGTGTGTCGTCGGATCAGCAACGAATAGCACAGATGTGCCTGACTGCAGGTGCAGTCGTTTTCACCGAAGTTAGGTGATCTTGTTCCCTCCTCGGACGCTCAAAGCGTCGTGGATAGGAGCGCTCGCGCAATGCGTCACCTAGGGTTCCGTCGGCGGCCACTGCAGGGCGGCGCGCCTCCCGGAGGACTTTACCGGCGGCACCCCTCCTTCCCCGCGACGTCCACCCAGGCGTAGGAGCACTCGCGCGAGCAAGTGCGGTCCCGGGCTGGGCGCCCGGCGGTCGGCTAGGCCCTGTCGGCGCGTCCCCTGGCTGGCGGTGCAGGCGCCTGTCCCCGGCCAGCGACTCCCCCACCCCCACCCCTGCCTCCCCCTGCAGCACTGGGCGCGGCAGCAGCAGAACGAGGGCGCAGATGGAAGTCTGCACGAGCGCGGCATGCTCTTTGCACTTGGCCTCGGAGGTGGTGCAGATGAAATGCAGATCTTGCACTGCGCTCAGATGGAAGCATGGTTAGTGCATTTGGAATTTGGATATTGTTAAGAAATCGATTTGTATCCACACACACAGGAGAGATAGGGAGGAACAAGAGCTCTCTTTATTCTTTTCACTTCTGGTGACCAAAGTTAGATAGGAGATGCGATGCTCTCCCGGTGAGCAGGCAAACGGGCAGGCAATGCTGCTCATCGGATTCCTCCCGCTAATCACTCTCCCATGCGTTTTGTCTTATATGATTAGCGCTTTTGTCCTATATCATTAGTGAATCACGTGTTTCAACAGTGATCACATATATCGAATCACCCACGTCGATACTTCACGTTTCACAACCATCCCCCTTGGGTGAATCGCGTTTACGTGCGTGCCTCCTCAAAAACTCCCCCAAAAAACTAGTAGGAAAAAAGATAGAAGAAAAGAGTACATTACTTACGATAGCTGTGTTGCATTTGTTGCCTCCTTAAAATTCTTGCGTGAGAAAACCCAGTGAAAATAAACTCGTCAAGAAAAAAAAAGTACAACAGTTGATCTTCAGGTTCAGGGCTTCAGGACCGACATATATTATTTAGATCTTCAGGACCTACTAATCTTCAGGACCAAGTTGTGATCTTCAGGACCACAATTTTGGACTATGGTTTTAGGGAGCCTTCTCCTCCTGGACCCTGCAACTTTCTTAAGTCGTCCACAGACACATGTGGAAGCTAGAGGCTGACAGAGACTTTGTAAACAAATCTACCAGATTTTGACAAGACTTAGTTTGCAGGATATCTATTTCCAGGCTCTTGTGGAGCTTATGGGGATAAAAGAATTTTGCAACAATATGTTTTATGATATTGCTCTTCACATAACTCATATGCATTTGTGCAATACGAGCAACATTGTCTTCATAGATAACGGTGGGGGAGTGTCGTGGGGTCGAAACCGTGGTAAGCAAGGTTGTTCGTGGTAACCTCAGAGTGTGCGTGGATGACGTAACGATCTATCTGGTGACTAAAGTTAAAAGAAGAGATGCGGTGCTCTCCTATTTACAGAGCCGGCGAGCAGGCCAACGGGCAGGCAGTGCTGCTCATCGGATTCCTCCCGCTAATCACTCTCCCATGCGTTTTGTCTTATATGATTAGCGCTTTGTCTTATATGATTAGTGAATCACGTGTTTCAACAGTGATCACGTATGTCGAGATTCACCCACATCAATACTTGACGTTTCACAACAGATGTACTCGTCGGTGCATGGGCCGCGCTTGCCCCTTAGGCCCCTGCGCCTGGACGCGCGCTCCTTCTCGCCGGCGCAAGAGCCACATCGTGGTGACATCTCCCGCTTTAGGTCGTGCCCGCCCTCGCCGGTGCGGGATAAGAGGAGGGCGCGGTCGGAGATGCACCGGAGCATGCGGCGGCGGACCCACACGCTATTCTAACAAGCTGTTATACCGAACAAAATTCAATACTGTTCAGTAGTCGCGTGTCAGTATTATTCAGTATTTCGTGATACTGGGTGTAGTACTGACTGATGCTGAATCCGGTTCAGTACGACTCAGTATTTTTTTCAGGTCAATTTTGGCTTACGGTGTAGAATAATATTATATACCTAGAATGTAGAATAGCGTTGCCCTAAACGAGTCATGAAGGGGATGACGAACATAGCTTGTCTCCACATTGGATCCATAACAGGATCAGAGGGATCAAAAACCGCTAATTATTATAAAGCCATCAAGCCAGCCCAACCATAAACTAGAGCTATGTGCATATAGCGGAGGGGGCATGCCGCCACGCGTGCGAGGAGGCAGAGCAAAGGGCACGGTCCGCCTGGCGCCGGAGGATGCTGCGGCGGGGACGGAGCACAGGATGAGGGCGACGAGGACGGAGCGGAGCGGAGGATACGGGCGGCGCGATGGGCGAAACCGCAAAAGGATAAGGTTGCATGCGCTTGGTAGTGGAAGGATTTGCGGTGGAGAATTTTTTTTAATTTTAACACCTTTTGTAAACTAATTTTAAATCTAACACTGTTTTTTTACTAACACTTTTGGCCGCGCCTATTGTCATGGCGCGCCAGGAGGGTGACGTGGTGAAGACCGGAGCCACTGACAGGTGATGTGGCAGGGTCTGTCGCGCCACCGATCTTGGCGCGGCACTGACGCGCCACGACGCATGGCGCGGCAGGACCTGGATGCAAACAGAAGATCGGCTGCTTTTGGTTGAGGATCAGCAGTGACGCGATCATGGACCATAGACCCCGGCTTCCGCGACCCCTTCCTGGTGGGCTCCGACTAGGTGCTCTAGTCCGACATGGGGTCACGCAGCATGGTCGACTACTGCGCGTCTAACCAGGATGCCTTCTTCGGCGATTTCGTGACGGCGATGACCAAGCTCGGGAGGATCGGGGTCAAGACGCCGGCCACCGGCATCGAGATACGCCGGGACTGTTGGTTCCTGAACTAGTTGCTACTTAATCTCGTCGGCAGTGCTACCGCGACGCATTGAAACGAATATGAAGCAAATAAATATAGTCCGTGCGCAAGTTGATAAGCTGCCACATAAAATTTTCATTGGTTTGACACAAGTTCGACATAACATAACCAACTAAGCCTGTAAGTTTCGGACGTCAATATTCGTTCGACCTAACAAACTAAGACCCAGGAGTGTAAGGATCCCTCGGACGTCTTTGTCTCTTCGGATTTGTTGGCAACACATTGGGAGTGTAGCCAACATCAGTGTGGTCGTGTCGCCGGTGTGTCGATGCGGGACCCATAGGATACCCCGCAAGGGAGAGAGAAGATCTAGTCCAACTAGGATTCTTCTCATGTAATCTTAGTAGTATAACTATTAAGTAATCCTACTAGGAAACCTCATTATAAACCGACTAGGACTCTGGCCTCCTGACTATATAAAGGAGGGCAGGGCTCCTAAGACAGGGAGAACAATTGTACGACATAACACTTTACGATCAATCCAACGCAAAGGCTAAGGCCGACTGGACGTAAGGTTATTACTCGATCTACGATCGAGGGCCTGAACCAGGATAAATCGACTGTGTCTTGCGTTAACCATCGAGTTCGGCACACGCCGAAGCCCGAACATACTACCCCGGGTACCCCCGTGGCAGGCTATCGGTGGTAAAACATCGACAGCTGGCGCGCCAGGTAGGGGCCTCCGGCGACTTCGCATCCGAGAACTCGATGGACCTCGACAACATAATCTTTCCGACGGGATCAACTTTCATCTTCGGCTCATGGATCTGCGAGGCAGACAACAACGGCAAGCTTCAGGGCCATCTCCTCAAAGATCCAGATCATCACAAAGAATTTCATATTTCACCAAATACAACGGATCAGCTCACCAGAAGATTCGCACAGCTCACAGTATCCGATTCAAATCAGATTTCACGGCCACTCGTACCCGATTCGAATTCAAACATCAAGGCGAAGTTTTATCCGAGTGCTTTCAAGAAACCGAGTTCTTTTTTGGCAAGATTCCAGAGCACATCCCAAAACAACTCGGATTACCCTCAGAGTTCTTCCAAGAAGTCGAGTTCTTTTCCATTTGGGCTCGACAACATGGCAAAATCCTATCAGGGACAGTTCGAAAGATCTTTCAATCCAAGATGCGGGATACCACTGACAGGAGCTCAGGAGGGTCTCGTGCTAACAATAACATCCCAAGACTGCATCATCCACTGGCCAGGTTCTGTTCCTGAGGACAGCGGTACCCAACTAGTCGGCACGACGACGACAGCAATTCTACCCTACCAAGAAGGAGACTCGATCTACGACACTGAGGCATCCACTAAAGTTATTAGCAACTCCGACAGCATGAAAACTAACGCCAATAACAGAACGACTCATGCGCGAGAAGTGCTCATGGTTCGACGACCGCGATCACCATTAAATCCCCCAGAAGTACCCGATGTCAGATCATCAGATGAATCAGAATCCAACATATCACCTTTTGCCCAAGGCTACGATGGAGAAACAGATAGTCAGAAACAAGCTAGAGAAAGAAAAAACAAGTTGAAGCAAGGGCGTCAACACCGTGCTAGGCAGCGCAGGGAAGCTTGGATCAGATACGAGTCAGAATTGGCAGAATACGACAAAAGAAAATCGCAACGAGAAGTCGAGGGGAGACGCACGGCGAATACGCCTTACGATAAGATTCGAGAAGCATTAGAAGAACTCGGAAAAACTTCACATCCCAGTGAGAAGTATGAACAGCTCCAGGACTTGCTCCGACCGACGATCCCGAAAACGCATGAAGAGAGAGCTCGATCAAGACTACCCGCCAGATCAACAACCCACAGGCAAGAAGATCAAAATCAAAGGAAATCCGCTTTCGAAAGACTTGGGCCGGGTGGAAGCCATGACGAAGGAAGTAGGAAGGAACATAATCAAGGCCACCGATTTGAACAACCAAAGAAGACTAGGAGTAGGGTACCTACCCAGACAATCTCGCAAGATTATTCTCGTCAGAACGATAGTTGGCCAGAAGAAGGTGCCGAATCCGAATTCAAAGAAACCAAGACGCACGACAGATTCCCCTGTTTCGCGAACAGGCTTGCATTGGTACGATTACCTCACAAATTCAAACCGTCTAACCACTCCAAGTATGATGGCAAAACTGAACCAAGGCAATGGCTCAGAATATATTCACAATCAATTGAACTAGCCGGAGGAGACGACGATATCAAAACCCTGTTCTTTCCCATGGCACTGGAAGCCATGCCTCTCCAATGGTTCGACAAACTAAACCCAGGATCTATCAGAAATTGGGAGGATTTGCAAAGAGCTTTTTGTGAGAATTTTGCAGGAATCATTACGCATCCAATCACCCATGCAGAATTAAAAGGACTCAGGCAAAAGGGAGGTGAAAGTCTCAGAAATTACTATCGACGATTCGGCGAACTACGAGCTCAAGTGCATGACATAACCGAACGAGAAGTAATTGAAGCTTTCTCTCACGGAATCATGGCTAGGTGGCAATTCCAAGACTTCTGCAAAGAAAATCCGAGAAACAATGAAGAATTCAGACGAACAGTAGAAAAGATGATTACTGCAGAAGAAAAAACCTGAGAAAGGTTCCCGGACAGAAACAACCAGGACAACTCGGACAAGCAAAATCATCGAAATAGCAGACATCAAGAAAGAAAACGTAGACCAGACAATACTATGGCAATGGCCGACAAATCAAAGAAGTTTACCAAACCCAGAAGATATGATGACATTGAAAACATACATTGCCCATTACACCCTAGTGGGAGGCACACCATCGGAAATTGCTATACTTTCAAAGATCGATACACAAGAAAAGATAGTAAGGAAGACACTAAAGAGGACAATCAGAAAAGAGAAGAAGACAACCGCGAGGACAAAGGATTCCTAAAACCTAGGGGAACGGTAGCAGTGATTTTCTCAGGGGCTCCGGATTGCAGAAGCAAACATCGAGAAAAACTAGCACTGCGGACCATTATGACCGCAGAACCGGCTATACCAAGATACCTCAATTGGTCATAGTATCCTATCCAATTCACCAGGGAAGACCAATGGACTAGCGTGGGAAACGCAGGCCATTATCCATTGGTTCTGGATCCGACTATAGCTGGTATGACCGTCACCAAAGTACTAATCGATGGAGGAGCTGGGCTTAACATCATCTTTTTAGAAACTCTAAGGAAAATGGGACTACAACTCGCCGGGATGATTACACCAACAAGCACACCTTTTTACGGAATAGTACCCGGCAAAGCAGCCATGCCACTCGGACAAATTACTTTACCTGTTACCTTTGGGACTCCTTCAAACTACCGAACAGAGTTTATCAAATTCGAAGTCGCCGACTTCGATTCATCATATCATGCAATCCTAGGACGTCCAGCACTGGCCAAATTCATGGCAATACCACATTATCCGTACTTACTGCTTAAGATGCCAGGACCCCACGGTATCCTTTCTCTTCGAAGCGATTTAAAGCGCGCTTTTGACTGCGACGTTCAGGCGATCCAAATTGCAGCCAAAGCACAAGCTGACAATGGAAGAAAAGAAATAGCCACAATCGCGGCAGAAACAAGCCAAGAAGAATTAGAAATACCAGCTAAAAAACCCAGTATCATCGCACCACCAAAAGAAGCCGACGTCAAGCAAATCGACTTAGGCACGGGCGACACCTCCAAGACAGCAACTATCAGTGCTCACCTCTCGGAAAAATAGGAATTCGCGCTCACCAACTTTCTTCGGGACAACAAAGATATCTTCGCTTGGAAGCCAGCCGACATGCCAGGAGTCCCAAGAGAGTTGGCTGAGCACAGAATTGATGTTAACAAAAGCTCCAAACCTATAAAACAACGGCTACGACGATTCTCACCCGACAAGAAGGCAGCAATTAAAAAGGAAATAACAAAACTGATGGCAGCCGGATTCATCAAGGAGATCCTACATCCAGACTGGCTAGCAAACCCGGTCCTTGTACAGAAGAAAAACACAGACGAGTGGCGTATGTGCGTCGATTACACAGATCTCAACAAACATTGCCCAAAAGATCCATTCGGGCTACCACGCATCGACCAGATAGTTGACTCGACAGCAGGATCTGCATTATTATCTTTTCTCGATTGCTATTTAGGGTACCACCAGATCGCACTAAAAGAAGAAGACCAGAGCAAAACATCTTTCATCACCCCGTTTGGTGCCTACTGCTACAAGACCATGTTGTTTGGACTAAAAAACGCTGGCGCCACGTATCAAAGAGCTATCCAGACTTGCCTTGGGAATCAAATCGGTGAAAATGTGGAGGCATACGTGGACGATGTGGTGGTGAAAACAAAAAACCCGGACACTCTAATTGAAGATTTAAAGCAAACCTTCGAAAATTTGAAGAAATGGAGATGGAAATTGAATCCAAATAAATGTGTATTTGGAGTTCCCTCAGGACAACTACTCGGATTTTTGGTCAGTCAGCGCGGGATCGAAGCCAGCACCAATAGTACCCGGTAAAGCAGCCATGCCACTCGGACAAATTACTTTACCTGTTACCTTTGGGACTCCTTCAAACTACCGAACAGAGTTTATCAAATTCGAAGTCGCCGACTTCGATTCATCATATCATGCAATCCTAGGACGTCCAGCACTGGCCAAATTCATGGCAATACCACATTATCCGTACTTACTGCTTAAGATGCCAGGACCCCACGGTATCCTTTCTCTTCGAAGCGATTTAAAGCGCGCTTTTGACTGCGACGTTCAGGCGATCCAAATTGCAGCCAAAGCACAAGCTGACAATGGAAGAAAAGAAATAGCCACAATCGCGGCAGAAACAAGCCAAGAAGAATTAGAAATACCAGCTAAAAAACCCAGTATCATCGCACCACCAAAAGAAGCCGACGTCAAGCAAATCGACTTAGGCACGGGCGACACCTCCAAGACAGCAACTATCAGTGCTCACCTCTCGGAAAAATAGGAATTCGCGCTCACCAACTTTCTTCGGGACAACAAAGATATCTTCGCTTGGAAGCCAGCCGACATGCCAGGAGTCCCAAGAGAGTTGGCTGAGCACAGAATTGATGTTAACAAAAGCTCCAAACCTATAAAACAACGGCTACGACGATTCTCACCCGATAAGAAGGCAGCAATTAAAAAGGAAATAACAAAACTGATGGCAGCCGGATTCATCAAGGAGATCCTACATCCAGACTGGCTAGCAAACCCGGTCCTTGTACAGAAGAAAAACACAGACGAGTGGCGTATGTGCGTCGATTACACAGATCTCAACAAACATTGCCCAAAAGATCCATTCGGGCTACCACGCATCGACCAGATAGTTGACTCGACAGCAGGATCTGCATTATTATCTTTTCTCGATTGCTATTTAGGGTACCACCAGATCGCACTAAAAGAAGAAGACCAGAGCAAAACATCTTTCATCACCCCGTTTGGTGCCTACTGCTACAAGACCATGTTGTTTGGACTAAAAAACGCTGGCGCCACGTATCAAAGAGCTATCCAGACTTGCCTTGGGAATCAAATCGGTGAAAATGTGGAGGCATACGTGGACGATGTGGTGGTGAAAACAAAAAACCCGGACACTCTAATTGAAGATTTAAAGCAAACCTTCAAAAATTTGAAGAAATGGAGATGGAAATTGAATCCAAATAAATGTGTATTTGGAGTTCCCTCAGGACAACTACTCGGATTTTTGGTCAGTCAGCGCGGGATCGAAGCCAGCACCAATAGTACCCGGTAAAGCAGCCATGCCACTCGGACAAATTACTTTACCTGTTACCTTTGGGACTCCTTCAAACTACCGAACAGAGTTTATCAAATTCGAAGTCGCCGACTTCGATTCATCATATCATGCAATCCTAGGACGTCCAGCACTGGCCAAATTCATGGCAATACCACATTATCCGTACTTACTGCTTAAGATGCCAGGACCCCACGGTATCCTTTCTCTTCGAAGCGATTTAAAGCGCGCTTTTGACTGCGACGTTCAGGCGATCCAAATTGCAGCCAAAGCACAAGCTGACAATGGAAGAAAAGAAATAGCCACAATCGCGGCAGAAACAAGCCAAGAAGAATTAGAAATACCAGCTAAAAAACCCAGTATCATCGCACCACCAAAAGAAGCCGACGTCAAGCAAATCGACTTAGGCACGGGCGACACCTCCAAGACAGCAACTATCAGTGCTCACCTCTCAGAAAAATAGGAATTCACGCTCACCAACTTTCTTTGGGACAACAAAGATATCTTCGCTTGGAAGCCAGCCGACATGCCAGGAGTCCCAAGAGAGTTGGCTGAGCACAGAATTGATGTTAACAAAAGCTCCAAACCTATAAAACAACGGCTACGACGATTCTCACCCAACAAGAAGGCAGCAATTAAAAAGGAAATAACAAAACTGATGGCAGCCGGATTCATCAAGGAGATCCTACATCCAGACTGGCTAGCAAACCCGGTCCTTGTATAGAAGAAAAACACAGACGAGTGGCGTATGTGCGTCGATTACACAGATCTCAACAAACATTGCCCAAAAGATCCGTTTGGGCTACCACGCATCGACCAGATAGTTGACTCGACAGCAGGATCTGCATTATTATCTTTTCTCGATTGCTATTCAGGGTACCACCAGATCGCACTAAAAGAAGAAGACCAGAGCAAAACATCTTTCATCACCCCGTTTGGTGCCTACTGCTACAAGACCATGTCGTTTGGACTAAAAAACGCTGGCGCCACGTATCAAAGAGCTATCCAGACTTGCCTTGGGAATCAAATCGGTGAAAATGTGGAGGCATACGTGGACGATGTGGTGGTGAAAACAAAAAACCCGGACACTCTAATTGAAGATTTAAAGCAAACCTTCGAAAATTTGAAGAAATGGAGATGGAAATTGAATCCAAATAAATGTGTATTTGGAGTTCCCTCAGGACAACTACTCGGATTTTTGGTCAGTCAGCGCGGGATCGAAGCCAGCACCAAGCAAATTCAAGCTATAACAGAAATGGGCCCACCTAGAAGTGTCAAAGATGTGCAGAAACTAACAGGATGCATGGCGGCCCTCAACCGTTTCATATCAAGACTCGGCGAAAAGGGGTTACCTTTCTTTAAACTACTAAAGAAGACAGACAAGTTCGAGTGGACAATAGAAGCCGACGAAGCTTTTAAAAAACTTAAAGAATACCTCACTTCATCGCCTATCCTGACACCTCCAAAGAAAGATGAAGATATGATGCTATATATCGCGGCAACTCCCACCGTAATCAGCACAGCAATAATCATAGAAAGAGAAGAACAAGGGCGCGCGTATAAAGTGCAATGTCCAGTATACTACATCAGCGAAGTACTGTCAGAATCCAAAATCCGGTACCCACATGTACAAAAACTACTCTACGCTCTACTCATTACCTCTCGGAAGCTTCGCCACTATTTCGAAAGCCACAAGATTACCGTAGTGACAGATTTTCCACTCGGAGACATCCTACACAATAAAGACGCCACGGGGCGCATATCCAAATGGGCAGTTGAAATTGGAGCTCTGGACATCAATTTCACCCCACGGAAAGCAATCAAATCTCAAGCCCTCGCCGATTTCGTGGCCAAATGGATAGAGATTCAACAGCCCTTACCAGATACAATCCTCGACCACTGGAAGATGTACTTTGACGGATCACTCAAACTAGGCGGGGCCGGTGCAGGCGTTCTCCTCATTTCTCCAGAAGGAACACAACTCAAGTACGTCCTTCAGATATTATGGCAAGCTACAAATAACGAAGCAGAATATGAAGCCCTCATCCACGGGCTACGAGTCGCGATTACCCTCGGAATAAAAAGATTACTCGTATACGGCGACTCAGCAGTGGTCATCAACCAAGTCAACAAAGATTGGGACTGCACCAAAGAAAACATGGGTGCTTATTGTGCTGAAATACGGAAACTTGAAAAACACTTCCAAGGATTAGAAATTTTACACGTTCTACGCGATTCCAACATTGCAGCAGATGTCCTTGCTAAGCTCGGATCAGACAGAGCAAAGGTTCCACCCGGCGTATTCATAGAAGAGCTATCAGTTCCTTCTATCAAACAACCCGGTGAAACAACACATGAGATCCAGGCTAAAAGCGTTCAGATCTTGATAATCAACACTTCATGGACTCAAGTTTTCATCGACTATATCAAAGAAAACAAATTACCAGCAGATAAGGCAGAAGCCACCCAAGTTGTTCGCAGAAGCAAAAACTACGTTCTAGTAGGAGATAAACTTTACAGAAGAGCAGCATCATCAGGAGTACTCCTAAAATGTATCTCATTTCAAGAAGGTAAAGAGATCCTAGACGAAATACACTCAGGTTGCTGTGGAAATCATGCCGCTTCAAGGACACTGGTTGGCAAAGCATTTCGCACCGGATTCTACTGGCCAACCGCTTTGAAAGACGCAGAAGAGCTTGTTAGAAAATGCAAAGGTTGCCAAATGTTTGCAAGACAAGCCCATGTACCAGCTCACAATCTTATCTGCATCCCACCCGCTTGGCCTTTTTCCTGCTGGGGGCTAGATCAAGTAGGACCTCTGAAAAAAGCAAAAGGCGGCTTCGAGTACATCTTTGTGGCAATCGACAAGTTTACCAAGTGGATTGAATACAAACCACTCGCGAAATACAGCGCAACCAAAGCAGTCGAGTTCATCCAAGACATTATGCACCGCTTCAGCATGCCAAATCGAATCATCACAGATCTAGGCTCACCCTTCATAGCTACAGAATTCAAAAGCTGGGCACAAGACTGTGGTTTCAGTATAGACTATGCGTCTGTTGCACATCCAGAAGCCAACGGACAAGTAGAAAGAGCTAATGGACTCATACTAGCCGGATTAAAACCAAGGTTATACGAAGAACTAATGGACTATGGGTCCAAATGGATTGAAGAACTACCGAAAGTAGTGTGGGGGCTACGAACTCAAATAAGCAGAGCAACAGGCCACTCACCTTTCTTCCTAGTTTACGGGTCAGAGGCCGTATTATCCGCCGACTTGATCTGGACATCCCCAAAAATAGAACAATATGATGAAGGAGAAGCAGAACACACAAGAAGATTAGAACTTGACAGCTCAGAAGAAGTCAGAATAAACGCTACCCTCCAATCAGCTAGATACCTACAAGGTTTAAGACGGCACTACAACAAAAGTACCCAACCTCGATCACTACAAGTTGGAGACTTAGTGCTAAGAAGGATACAAAAGACTGATGGACGACATAAGCTACTCAGTCCTTGGGAAGGCCCGTTCATTGTCACAAAAGTCACCAGACCCGGCACATACAAGTTAATGACCGAAGATGGAAAAGAAGTCAGCAATACATGGCACATCAGCCAGCTAAGAAGATTCCATGCGTAAAAACAACTCAGGAAAAAACAGACATGCAAGCCACAAGGGACCTACGTTCACAATCAACGAAAGACAATACTCTTCAAAAACATATGTATTAGTTTATACTCATGATCAATAAAGATGATATTCATCCACAGCATGTCTTGTCATGACTTCCAACGAGTTGTTTTCACGAAACAAAAAAGCAAAATGGCTGAAAACATGCCTGAGCATCCTGGCCGAGAGCAAAATAGCTGAAAAGACGCTTGAGCTCGCCGATGAGGGTAGCTAAAAGCTAACACCCAAAACAAAAAAGCAAAATGGCTGAAAACATGCCTGAGCATCCTGGCCGAGAGCAAAATAGCTGAAAAGACGCTTGAGCTCGCCGATGAGGGTAGCTAAAAGCTAACACCCGAAACAAAAAAGCAAAATGGCTGAAAACATGCCTGAGCATTCCGGCCGAGAGCAAAATAGCAGAAAAGATGCTTGAGCCCGCCGATGAGGGTAGCTAAAAGCTAACACCCGAAACAAAAAGCAAAATGGCTGAAAACATGCCTGAGCATCCCGGCCGAGAGCAAAATAGCTGAAAAGACGCTTGAGCTCGCCGATGAGGGTAGCTAAAAGCTAACACCCGAAACAAAAAAGCAAAATGGCTGAAAACATGCCTGAGCATCCCGGCCGAGAGCAAAAAAGCTGAAAAGACGCTTGAGCTCGCCGATGAGGGTAGCTAAAAGCTAACACCCGAAACAAAAAGCAAAATGGCTGAAAACATGCCTGAGCATCCCGGCCGAGAGCAAAAAAGCTGAAAAGACGCTTGAGCTCGCCGATGAGGGTAGCTAAAAGCTAACACCCGAAACAAAAAAGCAAAATGGCTGAAAACATGCCTGAGCATCCCGGCGGAGAGCAAAAAAGCTGAAAAAAACGCTTGAGCTCACCGATGAGGGTAGCTAAAAGCTAAACACCCGAAACAAAAAAGCAAAATGGCTGAAAACATGCCTGAGCATCCCGGCCGAAAGCAAAATAGCTGAAAAGAAGCTTGAGCTCGCCGATGAGGGTAGCTAAAAGCTAACACCCGAAACAAAAAGCAAATTGGCCAAGTCGACCGAAGTCTAACTTTAAAAGACCCTCCAGCACTTCGTTCCGAAAAGCAAGAGGCTCGGGGGCTACAACCAGATGGATGTACTTTTTCTTCAAAAAAGCACAAGCACCACTCAAGAAAGCACTCGGATGCCGAAGTTTATCAAAGCTACATTCTATGCCGAGTCGTTTTACATAGTGCGGGCGAAAGGTTGCTAACGCGAAGATCCACATCTAACAAAGTCATAACACGGACAAAGCACTCGACGAATCACAAAGGAAGAATAAAAGAAAAGTATTCGACAAATCAAGGGGCCTCGTAAGAATAACACACGGAGTCGTTTTGCGGAGCGGAGACAGGAACAGAACAAGGTACTCAACAAGTCAAATAACTTCAACCGCACCCAAGCAAAGAGTACATCAACAAGAATAAAGAATCTTCATTTAAAAAGGAGTGTAATATTACAAGGGGATGCTCAATCGAGTCAGGCATTGTCATCAGAAAAGGAAATGTCAATATTTAGACCATCTACAATCCTACTGGCTAGATCTTCGACCTCAGGCTCCATCTTTTCAACGGCGTCAAGATATTCTTGGCTTTCAGCTTCTTCCGCTATCTTGGAGAGAGGTGCCTCCGGAGCAAGGACCCGGACCTGGGCCAGCACATTTTTGGTACATACTTGGGCACACCTCTTCGCGAACTCTTGGAAACGAGTCGGAATCCGGGGAATGAACTGCGCCCAAGATTGCCCGTCATCCGTCGAAGTCCGGAGGACGTCGGCTACCGAACGAAAAGATTTCCACAAGGCATTCCAATTCTCGGTAGCCGTCGCCAGCTTCCCAGACAGGCCTTCAATGGTTTTTTGGGCCTGCACAAGATCTCTGTCAGCTCCACACCTAATCAGCCTAGCAAGGGCGAGTTCTTCCTCAGCATGAGTATTTACCTCCTCGGCTCTATTATGACTAGAACGGACAAGGGCCTTCATTTCATCAATACTCTCCGAGAGCTTTTGTTTCTCAACTCGGAGAGCTAGACAGAACACCAAAGAACAAGTCAGCGGAAAAAGAAGTCAAAATACAAGAAGAAACAGGCAGAATCCGTGGCACCTTTGCATTCACTCTTAGCGGACTCCACCGCAGCATCTCTCTGTTTCTCCGTTTCCACTACCCGGGCGCGAAGGGCTTTCTCCTCCTTTTGGTGCAATTGACGCTCCGTCTCCAACTCAGACCGGAGAAGGTCAAGATCGGCTTTCAGAGCGTCCACCTCCGAAGACAACTTCCTCTCATTTTCAGATGAGAAAAAGAAGCCAGAATGATCACGAGAAAAAGACTGAGCAGAAAGAGGCGAAGAGAAACAGGGCGTAAGGATAGAAGAAAAACAAGCATGCAAAAGAGAAGTGGCAGTAAAATTTACCTGGAGCTTTTCACCAAAAGAAGTCGTGAGGGTCGACAAGCTCCCCCAGGCTGCGGTCAGCTCCGATAACCGATGAGTGGCATCGAACTGTTGCACCACGTCATCGGACAGGGAAGGGCCGCCGGAGGCAAAAGAGGGGGAAAGAGAAGCCGGCTGGGGCGAAGCAGGAGCGACCAGAGCAACCTCCAGGGAAGCCGGAGCCAAATCCCCAGAAGAACCCGGCGCGACGGCCACAGTTACCTCCGGAGCGACCAAGCCCGCAACTCCGCCAGGTAGCTCTGAAGCCCCTGCCGCGACTTCATCAACAGAATGTTGTGAGTCTAGAGGTTCAGAACTCGTTGGCACGGCGGGAAGCAGAGAAGAAGTCGATGGAGAAATTAGAGAAGACGAAGCACTGAAAAGTGATAAAAGGAAGCACCAATAAGAACCAGAGGAAGGAAGATAAAAGCCAAAAAGATGAAGCAAGAATCTACTCACCCGACTACTTTTTTCTTTGCGAAGCCAAGAGAAGGCCTCGCAGGGGGAACCACGACGGCGAAGACGTCCCCGTCACCCAGCGACGGGAGCGAGACAGCCGACAACGGAGCCACGGAAGAAGCCGGAGCTGGAGCCATGGAAGAACTCCGCACCAGAGGAGCAGTACAGCTCGGGGCAGAGGAAACCAAATAACTCGACCCCGGAGCTTCGGAAGAAGTCGGCGCGAGAGCATCGGAAGAACTCACACCCGACCTCCGATTACTTCAAAAAAGTTCAAGACTAAAATTAAAGACAAAGAGGAAAAATTCAATGCGACAAGAATATGAAAAACAACTCACCGCCGCATGATAAGGGGAACTTCATCATCCTCTTCTTCCTCAGCCAGCGAAACCAGAGCACCCGCTGAAAAAGAGATGAAAAGTACTTGGTTCAAGAGAGAAACATGAAAATAAAAAAACAAAGAGTACTAAATGTGCTCACCTAAGAGCATGCTAGCAACAACTGGAGTACCTGAGGGAGTACTTGGTTTGCGAGGCTTCTTGGAGACAGGCAAGCCAGATGAAGACCCGTCCATTCGCCCCCTCTTCGGGACACTGCGAGGACCGCGAGGGACTAGACGAGGAACATATTCTTCATATACATCAACAAATCTGGAAGAAACCCCAGGAAGGGCTGTAAAGGTTCGAGACTTACTAATTGCAGAAGTACCAGCTAGGCGATCCCCAGTCTCCGCCACGGCAGGGAGAACATCAAGGGGGATCAGATCGACAAAATTCCGCCCAAGCTCCAGCAAAAAAGGATAAAACACCGAGACAAGGAAAAGCTAAGCAAGAGCGGATGCAGCAAGAATACATAAAGAACTCAAACAAAAAGATAGACAACTCACAGCTGGGGGCGGGTTGATGGCCGAGAACTCAGAGATGGCAGGAGGTATGACGCTCACTCCTTTCAGCATCTTCTGAAGGCGCTCGAGTACCTCCTCACCGGTCAGCTCAAGAGCTGGGACCATGCGCGAAGGATCCTCGGCCCCAGAATACTCAAAGCCGAGATGTTCCCGCTCTTTCAGGGGCTGAACCCGGCGACGAAGGAAACTTGAAACAATACCAAAGCCGGTCAAACCCTGCTGTTTCAGCATGCTAATCCTATCAAGGAGTGGCTGGATCGCTTGAATCTCAGCAGGAGACTCAAGCTTCTTGTCCCATCGGTCATTCACCACAGGACCGGATCCGGAGTGAACGGCAAGAGAAGGGATCAAATTGGCAGCGTAAAACCACTCGGCACGCCAATCTTTGACAGAATCGACCAGGTCGTAATCAAAAAACTTGATTTTGAGACCCTGGCGAAACTGAATCCCGCAACCGCCGAGGGCACTGGTTTCCTCACGGCGGGGTTGAGGTTTCAGGCGAAAGAAAAAGCGAAAAAGAGAGAGAGAAGGAGGGATCCCAAGGAAGGCTTCACAAAGATGAACAAAAACAGAAAGATGGAGAACGGCATTGGGGGTTAGATGGTTCAGACTAACCCCGAAATAGCCAAGAAACTGATGAAGGAAGGCGGAAGCAGGAAGACAAAGTCCAGCGCGGACAAAAGAAACAAAAAGGACAATCTCACCAGGACCCGGGGCCGGAACCCGATGCTCGCCCGGAACTCTCCATTCAGCGATGACTTTGCTTTGGATCAAGCCATCACTAACGAGCTCGCGCAGCTGGTCTTCGCTGGTTGTTGGAGCAGGCCAAACCTTCTGAGCTGCCCTCATGGCCACGAACTCCTGGTTTTCAATCAAAGACAGGGATGACTCCTCGTCCACGAAGGTCGCCTGAGACTTGCTTGCGGTCTTCTTCTTTCCCATGAACTGGCGGGAGCAAAAAAGGCGCTAAGGAGGACGAAGCTAGAATGATGGCGCTCGGGCAATGGCGACAATGACGGCGGCGGGTTTCTAAGAACTAGGGTTTAAAGGAAAGAGCTGGGTAACAAGGGAAAGGAAGATAAAAGGTCTTTAAATAGATTTCTCAGTAATACAAACGGCCCATAAGGCCCGTTAAAGCACATCGTGGGAAAGCAACGGTCCATTTACCGACGTAGCTAAAACGACGGAGGGCACGAATCCACACAACGGTACGAACCAACGGGCAGATTTCAGACTTATCCGCGCAGCAACACAGCGGGGTTATCAGATGACCACAGGAACAACTCGTTGAACCAAGAAGAAAGAAAGGGCTACCTCGCGAGTAACAAAAGAACCCGGTTATGTAAGAAAGAACTCGGTAGTCTCATGAATGACAGGGATCACAACAGAAGAGTCAAAGACAACTCAGAAGACAAGATTCGTTACATTACAAGCGACTTCAAAAATAGAAGATTACAAACCCTACAAGACCCAACGAACTCGGCACCACGAAAAGCAAAGTAGCAAAGAGGAACACAGACACGACTAGGCTCTGGAACGACTACGTGTCCCAAATTGCTACTCGGAAGGACAGACCGCCATCAGCTACACTGTTTTCTTCAAAGGACGAACGCAGTGCATCCAAGGCGGAAATCGGCAGCACGGCAGGGCAACATGGAGCAGAGAAGGCCGGCGGGCATCTGTCTACCCAAGACCGATGTGATGCTGGATATGGTGTTGATCTGCACCGGACGGTCTCAAGACAGGCGACGAGGATCAACCCAGAACTGCCGGATGAAGAAACGAAGCCCACATCACAAGACTTCCTCCAACTACCACCACGTACATCCTGGCACAATGCTGTCGCGGGATTAGCCTACCTCTAATCCCTATCACAAGACTTCCTCCAGCTACGACAAGACACACAGGAACTACAAAATACGCCCGGGGGCTGCTCTACTTCACAAACTACCATATTCACAACCAAGAAGGTTTCAACAGAATATCCAATGGATGAAAACAAGCACTCCGGGACAGTATTTATAGGCCAAAGGATCGGTGCACATGGACCAGGAGTACCAACGAAATACGCCCAACAAAGGACACAGTGAAAAGACAGGACTCAATAATGGATGACTCAGGCGAGAAGAAACAGTACTCGAAGACGGGCATATTCGGAAGAATATACCAGCACAGTACAACCCGTGAACAAAAGGCATTTACGCTCAACCACCACCATACAACTACATCTGGCAACAGTAGACTATCAAAGAATACACCAAGACCTCGCATCCGAGTTCTTCCTGAAACAAAAGAACCTGGACATAAGCTCGGAAGCTGCATGCCGCGAAACTACTCGGATAACGAAATAATCCAAGTCTCGGGGACTACTTCAGAACACAATTTTTTCAAACAACATAAAGGATTAAGACCCTCCAACTTTTTGTTCCAAATAGCAAGAGGCTCGGGGGCTACACTCAGTGAGTGCACTTTTTCTTCGAAAAAGCGCACGTCACCAAAAGACTTCCTCAACGCAGACCACTTCAAGACATTACGACAAAAGAACCCGGAACGATCCATATTCGAGTTCTTTTTAATAAAACTTCAACGAACAATCAGAGCAACTTCAAGACAAGATCCTCCAGCTCCTTGTTCCAAATAGCAAGAGGCTCGGGGGCTACAACCAGATGGATGTATTTTTTCTTAAAAAAAAAGGCACTCGCGACTCAAAGATCCCAAGAAGCGCTACAAGGTTTCACTCCAGAAAGCACTCGGATGACATTTTGTTCCTACCCAACAAGACTTGAAGGAGCAGAGCGAGACTTTTAGAGCTCAACCATGAAGTGCTCGGGGGCTTGTCGATGCGGGACCCATAGGATACCCCGCAAGGGAGAGAGAAGATCTAGTCCAACTAGGATTCTTCTCATGTAATCTTAGTAGTATAACTATTAAGTAATCCTACTAGGAAACCTTATTATAAACCGACTAGGACTCTGGCCTCCTGACTATATAAAGGAGGGCAGGGCTCCTAAGACAGGGAGAACAATTGTACGACATAACACTTTACGATCAATCCAACGCAAAGGCTAAGGCCGACTGGACGTAAGGTTATTACTCGATCTACGATCGAGGGCCTGAACCAGGATAAATCGACTGTGTCTTGCGTTAACCATCGAGTTCGGCACACGCCGAAGCCCGAACATACTGCCCCGGGTACCCCCGTGGCAGGCTATCGGTGGTAAAACATCGACACGGTGCGTACGGCTCGTACCCTACAAGTATATGATATGCATGATTACTTATAATCTTTATGATCATTAGTTCATGGAGCCTACGTATTTAAAGAATCTAACTTTGTTAGTACCTGTGAGGCTCCTTGGGTACTAAGCGGGGCACCACCTAGCTGAGACATGTCGATCTCGTCCTGCGGCCAATCATCCCACTGGTTGTGCTATCTGCGGAAGCGCGAGGGGTCATCGTCGTCCTCGGTTGCAGGGTCCTTCCCAGCGCTATGATGTGGTGGTATACGCACTGCAGAAGTGGCACCTGTCACCGGCTGGTGTCCTTAAAGAGGCTGAAGACGTGCCACCCGACCGCGCCGGGAGTGGTGGTTCCACATAAGGAGTGTCCATGCAGCTCAACTTCTGAGCTAGCTTCCTATAGCTCTTCTTCACCTTCTGTATAAATAGACGTTAAAGTTAGTGTATTTTCCAAACGCATATACACTAAAGAAACATTTTTGGAATGGATAAGTTTATGTTTACCTCCACAAAAGCCTCGAGAACGCTTGGCCCCTGCCCTCTAGACTCGTGAAGCCGAAACAATGCTTCGTTGGACATCCTTGACAATTGTGTCGTCTGGGTACAGAAACACGGTTGGACAGTTTTAGTACACATACTTAATACCAAAAGGATAACAAATTGTATCATTCAAGTATCTTACCATGTATCTTTGAAGCGGGGCTCTCTGTAGCTGTGTGTCCTCCCTAGTGGCAACGTCGTACACATCTTCGATCACATCTTCCTCTGAGTCCTCATCAATCGCCTCCTCAGTGTATGGGGGCTTGATATGTGTCCTCGTAGACCATGTGAAGCCACCGCAGGTACTCATCGAAGGTGTGCTGGTCGTGTGGAGGACCCGCATGGACCGACTGCCATTCCCTAGTCTCCCACAAAAGGATGTGCGCATTGTGTGTCACACGCCTAATCCTTGGTCTTGTACCTCTTCCTACGGTTATACCTGCAACAAAATGATGTTAGTTGTACCACACACACCTCTGAATTGTAGCTTTATTATTAATCGATAATGCACCTATGCAATCCTTGGTTGGTGAAGTAAAGCGGTGGTGGGCAGCCTGTCATTCTTCCAAACTATCTGTAGATCCTGATGGGCAAGTGAATCTCAACCACGTGGAAGAAAATAAGAGGGGCGTTGCAATGATACTTGTCTGACTCGTCCCTAGTGACAGGACTCAGATAGTACTCGAGCTCTGGAGCATCCCAAGGACACCAATGCACCTGAAAATTTTGTAATTGAATTAGGTTGTGATATAGTGTACATCGAACAAGACACATATATGATAGTAATGAGAGCGTAATATGGTGCTGTGTCAGGATGTCGAGACCGTCCGTGTACTCCCTGTACTTGCGCCTCGCATTCCCTCTAACTAACTCTGCTTCCGTCCAGATATATAGAGCTGTAGGGAGTGTATCATGCCCGTTCCATTGCCGCATTGAACACGATAATGAAATAGCCATTAATAATTTAATCATATGTAACTGCCTCGAAGAATATAGTGAACCAAAGTACTTATCGATAAACCAGTATTAAGGGGCCTCCCAACGGGCCATCGTTCCCAACACTAAACATGGAGTAGGTAGGAGCAACCCCCAAGGTTCGCATACCCTGAGGTGCGACGGCAGGCAACACACAGCTGCCGGTACGTCCATGCCTAGGACTACGTTGCCCCTAGCTATACGCCGCTATGTTCTCCCATGACTAGCGTAGTATGTCAAGGAAGATCCAGTTGATGGTGTTGCCCGAGGCGTCTAGGAAGAGGAAAGCACCAAGAAAGTGCCAGAGCCTATGGGTCTAAGTAATCAAAGCGCTCTGTGATCCAAGACGACGAAACATCAGAATTTTTTCTAAAATTGACCAAAGAAAATGAGACTCGATGACTACAGGAAAGCAAGTATTAAATAGGCTTGAATTGCTCACTTATTTTTCTTAGAAGCCTTGTCGTCCGGTGGAAGAAAGCCAGTGAACTGAGCCACCAGCTCCCTCCAGTGATCATTGTCAACTATCCCCGTCACTGGAAGTCCCCCCAACCAAAGGCCAAAGATAGTCTTCATGTCCTGCATGGTTAAGGTCATCTCGTCGCAAGGTAGGTGGAACGTGTGGGTCTTAGGCCTCCACCTGTTATAAGAATAGAACGACTGTTAGTTGCCTCAAATTTGTTATAAGAATATTTACGTACAAAGAAGGCATTCGCACCTGTCTACAGCTGCACTAAGTAGTGCTAGGTCAAGGGGCGGAAGACCGTAGTTGAACAACATGGACAAGCTCAAGGAAGCTAGGCACGCCATATATACGGCGCATAACGCTCGTCCCACTGGTACGCCCTGGTGTGCATGCGGGGCCTCAAAGTAGGCAAGGCCACCTGTGCATCGGTGTCACTCAAGAGGTGTGCTCGGTGCTAGTCGTCGTACTCCACCTCAAGAATAGGGATTCAACGGGTGCTGTGTGGGAGGGGCCATCCTGTTACAAATTGATAAACAAAGGGTTAGAGTATTCAAATTAATAATATTCAAATTAACATTATGTAGCATTATAAAATTTGAACTACTTGTTATGTAATACGAACACAATATGAAAGCACATGTATATATTCAAAGTAACATTAACAGACATATTAAACAACTTCACTAGAAAAATAAGCATTTGACGAAACTTCACCGAGTCATTCAAATCGCCATATCACGCACTACTAAGTACCGACAATCAATCCCTAAACCTAAAATCCTAACTAACAGTAACCTAAACCCTAACTACCTAACCAATACTACCTAA
Source organism: Miscanthus floridulus (assembly GCF_019320115.1). Taxonomy (NCBI): domain Eukaryota; kingdom Viridiplantae; phylum Streptophyta; class Magnoliopsida; order Poales; family Poaceae; genus Miscanthus; species Miscanthus floridulus. The sequence continues at coordinate 143,943,733 of NC_089585.1, forward strand.
CCTAAACCCAAAATCAATCCCTAAACCCTAACTACCTAACCAAACCTTAACTATCCTAAATCACTATCCTAACAAATTCTAAATCACTATCTGTCGGTGCAGAAAGTGATCAACAAGTAGATATTTGTAGTTTTACCGTACGTTGTGATCGGAGGTGGCCTAGCACTCAATGATACAGGGTTTATACTGGTTCAGGCAACGTGCTCTACGTCCAGTTTGAGTCGGTCGGTGACTTTATTCCTGAGCCCAGGTGCTCGAAGTTTGCTGTGGGGTTACAAAAGAGAAGGAGAAAGATGGGGGTACAAGAGGTCCGGTCGGAAGGGCCGAGAGCTGACAGGAGCTCCGCTATGAGCTAAGTGTTCAAGCGTGTGCTTGGGGTCCAAACCTGGCAGTTCTGTGGTTGTGAACTAGTGAGCTTGATCGATTTAATGAATCTAGAATCACTTGAATAGATATGGATTAACTGAGTCTCTTGGGAGAGAGCGCATCCCCTTTTATAGATGAAGTAGATGACCTTACAAGTGAGAGGGAGAGAATACGTATGCTTCTAAACCTTGCTGCCCATGTCGACAGGTATAGGATGATGGTAGGCACCCACAACACTATTGGATATCAGATGCACGTGGGAGGCTGCGTCATTTTGTTTGGGTATGGCGGATGTCAGGTACCTTCTATACTATTGATGCCCAGAGGCATGTGAGGGGTTTTACCATGTTCACTCGGTATGGTAAATGCCGACGCCCGCAACACTGTCGATGAATAGAGGCATATGTGGGGAGCCTTACCATATGGGAGTTAATGGCACCCATAATACTGTAGGGAAAATGTCGGCGCCTACAATACTGTATGTGTCAGGGAGATTGTAGAGTACTGTTTCTATAGATGTACAAGGTACGGTCCCTGGTATCGTGGTTTAACTTGTGTGCCTTGCTTTCTTTTCTCCGTTCATTTTCTGGTCCTTTCCGAGCGAGCGTCCCCGATCGGTCGGTCCCAGTCGGCTATGGTTGCGCCAGTCGGAGAAGAGCGGTGAGCAGGGTTTTTGTGTACCCCCGGTCGGAGACGCGGGGTCGGAGTCATAAGTAGTGTCTCGGCCAGGCCTTTCGGTCGGAGAGGCCGTCGGAGGTGGGCTGGAGATCGAAGTGAGCGCTCCTGATCAGAGAGGAGGGCCGAAGTCGGAAAACGGTCACCGTTCCTCCTCGGCTAGGCCTTTCGGTCGGTGATTGGATCACTCTTCTGGCCTGTTGTTCCGATACTTGGGCTGGCCCATGAGTTACGCGTTGTCTACTTGGGCCGAGCCTTTGTTGGGAAGCTGGTCCACGAGGGACCCCGGGTTTATGAACCCGACACTATCCTAAATTACTAACAAATTCACTAACCTAACTATCCTAAATCACTAACCCTAACTAAAATAACAATCATAATAACATGAAATCGAGAGAGCCTACCTTGATTGAGTGGGCCGGCGGCCGTGACGCGCCGGCGTTCGTGGCGCGGCCGGAGTGGGTGAGAGCGTGCGGCGCGGGCGGGTGGCCAGCGGGGCTCTGCGTGGCGTGCGAGCTACCGGGCGGGTGGGCAGGTGCGGTGGTCGGCGTGCAGGCATGGCGGCGGCAGGCGCTGCGGGCGCGGCGGCGGCAGGCGCTGTGGGCGCGTTGGCGGCGGCGCTTCGGGCAGAGGCAGGGGCGGCTCGCGGGCAATATTTATCTGATCCTGCCGTGCCATGCGCCGTGGCAGCGGCACTGCCACGTCAAGATCGGTGGCGCGGCAGACCCTGTCACGTCACCGGTCAGCGGCCCCGGTCTTCGTCACGTCACCCTCCTGCCGTGCCACCATACATGGCGCGGCACAGGCATTTCACCGCGTTATGACAATAGACACGACTAAAAGTGTTAGTTAAAAAACAATGTTAGATTTAAAATTAGTTTACAAAAATTGTTAAAATAAAAAAATCACGGCGGACGTGGATTGCTAGCGTGGGACCCATGTAAGTCTGCCGGACGGCACTCTTTTTGGACACCGTTTGAATCCTACAACAACACTAAGGGGGTGTTTGTTTCTTTAGTCGCTCCTAAAATTTATGTCACATTAAATGTTTAGAGGTTAATAAGGAGCATTAAATATAAATTAATTACAAAACCAATTACATAGATGGAGGCTAATTTCCGAGACGATTTTTTCAAGCCTAATTAATCTATCATTAGCACATGTTTACTGTAGCACCACGTTGTCAAATCATGGACTAATTAGGCTTAAAAGATTCGTCTCATAAATTAGTCGCAAGTTGTGCAATTAGTTTCGTAATTAGTCTATATTTAATACTCCATGCATGTGTCCAAACATTCGATGTGACAGGAATTTTAGGAGGAGGGGAAGGAACTAAATAGGCCCTTATACTGAGACAGAGGGAGTAAGCAATATTCAGATGACCAACTGACAACTGAAACACCCTCACTAATCATTGTGCTGCAGTTGCAGCAGCAGCCAATCTGAACCTACTGCTGTGGCTTCCGAACTGGTATGAGATCCGGTATGTATTCCAAGCAAGAGGAAGTAATGAATTGCGAGGAAGAGGGAGTGGCAGGCGTCCTGCAAGTAAAAGTGTGGGTGCGCAGGAATCAATTTCTGAGATATGTGCACACAGTGGAAAATAGTAGCGATGACTGGGTGTGTTAACTTGTTTATTCGCTGCTGTGATTTATAGGTCAAATCACAGAGAATTAAAACTTGTCAGAGTGTCGTCGTTTTTCAGTTTGCCAGAGAATGGTCCAAACATGGAGATAAAGTCTTTGCAATATGTGTGATATTAATTTGTTTTGTGATATTAATTTATGTTTATATGGATGTGAAATACTGTCGATTTTTTCTAAAAATTGTGGAGTTCTGTATTGATTCAATTGTATAATTTTGTATCAAAATTGTAAAATTCCTGATATAAAAATGAGGGTAAAAACACAAATATCAAAATAAAATAGGGATAAAAACGCATAGAAAAGTTGTCCCTTTTGTCCAAAAGTTAACATCGTTAGAGAGACTTCATAGAATAAGGGTAAAGTCTCCCTTCGTTTTGAAATCGCAGGGGCTAAAATCATAATGTAAAAAACAGAGTAAAATCCTCATTTCGCTTTAAAACATGAGTAGAAACAATTAATTAAGCCCCTTTTATTATGGTAAGATGCCGGTACAAAAGACATTAATTTAAAATCTAGCAGGCACATATTCAATTATTTCACGAGTTCCTCTTGACTTGCATCTAGGAGCTCTCATTTCCCTTTCCTTTGCTTGTGGGTGCTGTGGCGGCAGTGCCGGAACAGTAATTATGGTAAGATGCCGGTACAAAAGACATTAATTTAAAATCTAGCAGGCACATATTCGTTGGGCGAAATTTGGGAATTTAGCTACTGTATCACTTTCGTTTTTATTTGGCAATTAGTATTCAATCGTGGACTAATTAGGCTCAAAACGTTCGTTTCGCGATTTCTAACCAAACTGTGCAATTAGTTTTTTTTCGTCTACATTTAATGATCCATGCACGTATTGCAAGATTCGATATGATAGCTACTGTAGCACTTTTTGAGAAAACTTTTTGGAACTAAACAAGGCCCATCCTATAAGACACTTTAAACTAATACTCGTAATAATATATACTCTACTTACTTCCGCATTTGCAACGTCTTTCCCAACTGGCGTGCGAGTCTAACAAGCTTCTCCGCGCTTATTTTCTTCTCGTCATCTTCATTGAGGATATGACACACGCAAGGGATATCGGATTTTTGTACAGCCTCGATGCAGTTGACGGTCGGGAAGTGGTACGCTCTGTTATGTTTTATGTTAGTCTGCCACTTAAGATTTTGCTGAATTGATAGTAAATTAACAAGGAAAGAGAAAGAGTTAAGGTACTCCTGTGTCAAAATAAATTAAATTATAAAGTTGTTCTAAATCAAACTATTTAGGTTTTATCGAACTTACAGAAAAGAACACCAAGAGTATTTATGACATTAAATTAGTATCACTAGATACATCATGAAATATACTCTATTACAAATTATAAGTCATTTCAACTTTCTTGAGTCAAAGTATCTCAAGTTTAACCAAAATTACAGAGAAAAACATAAAGATTTATGACAGCAAATAGGTATACTATAAAAATATAATTAATAAAGAATCTAATTATACTTATTTAGTATTATAAATGCTATTATTTTAATATATAAATTTAGTCAAACTTGAGATGCTTTGACTTTCCAAAAAAATTAAAATGGTTTATAATTTAGGATGGAGGGAGGAGTATTTTTATAGTATACTTATTTGGTGCCATACATGGTGTTACCTTTCTTAAGATAGTTCAATTTAGGCTATTCTAGAAATTAATTTATTTTTCTATAGTGGTTGTCATATCATAGTTATATTTATATAACATGGCAGCTCTGGAAAGAGCTATATGACACCATGCATTGAGACTGGCCTTGTGTGGTAGAACCGTTCGAAATAACACATTGGACGAAGGCGTTCGTCTTCCACCAGACACTAAGCACTCTAAAAGCAAACTACAGCGAACGGTATCCGTCGAGCACATCCCTAAGGGAGAACCCGAAAGATCCACATTTTTCCCCAGAGATCCAATAATGAGAACGAGGTACAATACTTAATGCATTTCATACATCCAGAGTTCATAGAAATTCATTATTACATTGCCAAATATCAGAGTGTGGAATATTAAACAGCGGAATTAAAAATAAACATCTAGCGATAAGGAACTGGGGATCCGTCTGTGCCCACCAGAAGAATCCTCCACACAATGGTACTTCTCAAGCATAACCTGCAACAGGGGTAAATAAACCCTGAGTACACAATGTACTCGTAAAACTTATTCCGACTAGTGGGAATAATTTCTCGACGCCAAGGAATATAATAAGCTTTATGGTTTGCTGATTTTCCTTTTTGGCAGAAAGCAATACTATTAGTGAGTCCTTACTTACGATGTTATTAATAGCCGTATTAAGTTATTAACTATCCATTCTATGTAAGCACCCGTTCTACTTTCAAGCAAGAGTTGAGCAATCAGATTCCATTTCATCACCTTCCAACTTTCAATTCTTACTAAGGTGCTAGAGTTAAAACAAGCTGTACCGACTCGGCGGCGATTCACGAATCAATGTCCCCTAGCTAGGTACCCCAAACACACACGCTCCGCTTGTACCCCAGACACAAGCAAGACTAACCCATCACCCTCCAGTCTTGGGTATCCAGGTCCCCATCGAAACTTGGACTCCAAGCCTCCACTTCTGAGTCCCGGACTCAGTGCTGTGCAAGGACCACTACCATCTCCCGCCTCCAATCAGTCGGTCCAGGAAAGAGCCTGGATCCACGACAAGAGAGCAACGAGTCTTCCTGCGCCCATATCCAAGTATGTGCTCGGGATAATAGATCTGTGACTTGCCTAACGTCCATTGCAACGACTGGTCCTTAATCGACTACAGACAGGAAAAAAAGTGTAACCGAGCTATGCCCTGTTGGCCACATGACACAACCCCTTACACCCACCAGTACCCAAATCATATCCCTGTTCGGTCACCATTCCCCTTTCCACCATTTTATCATGAGTGGTCATATTTATTCGCCTATTTACAAGTAACGGCAGGTTACTCACGCTACTGATATCCTGAGCATAGCAGCTACTCGACCTATACTAGTAGGACTCATAGGTAGATATATTTATGCATGTAGTTTCCATAAAATGGCTGTAACTTATATATATATATATATATATATATATATATATATATATATATATATATATATATATATATTCAGTGATCATAAAATAAGGGTCATGCACCGGGGCTTGCCTTGGGCAGGCGACGGGTCAGCAAGGTCAGCACCAAAAGGCTCCGGGGCTCCCTCCTGCATGAGGATCTCCTACTCGTACTCCTCAATGACTTTCTCGTACTCCTGTTCGTCCACGGGCACGAACTCTACCAACTCGTGATCAACATGCATGAAATGATGATGCAATACTTAGTAATACGGCAACAACATCTCTTAAAATGAAAATACATCTATCTCACTACTAAGCTAGTGCTATCGACCAAGGTACTAAGTTACCTATTGTTACCAATAACAAATATGAAGCATGACATACTATTATCATAGCAACTACATATATTCTTACTCCTGACGCCGATCTACTCCATATATGATAAAACAAGGATAATAGCTACTCTACTCATCAAACTACTCTAGGGCCTACAAAATTTACAACAAGTACATAATAATCTAGTGAGCCTACTGTAAATTTTTTTATAGCTATAGCTATCACCAATTTACCACAAAAAATCCTACACTTATTAATCTACATAATACTAAGCTTTCTCGTTTGGCTTTATGAACCTATCACTATCATAGCTATCTGTAAACTAACTACACTAACAGATATATGGCATTTTTGTGAACCTAACAAACTTGGTTTCACTATTTTAGACATCTACATAATTTACTATTATTTCTCAAATTTCAACTAAAAGCTATATTGAATAAACATTTCCTAATTTACTGGAAATTGGAAAATGCATTCCTCAGCGCGGCCCACAAGCGAGCAGCACAGCCCACTACCACAACCCGCGCGCGCACCAACGTGGCCCACGCGGCGGCCTGCTCCCGCGACCATGGCCCAACACAGGGAGACCCACCCGCGCGCCGGCTAATATGCAAAAGAGACCTCAGTTTTTAGCTAAATGAATCTGCAGTCCCTTCTACTATTCTACTCTCTCACTGACGCTCGCACTTAACCCTCCGGCTCATTTTGAATTTATGTTACGACGCCCCTGGCCGGAATTGAAAGAGGTCGTGGCATCTCCGGCCAACGTCGGCGAGCATAGACCTCCTCGGCAGCAATACTCGCCACCGAGACACTTGTCAACGCAAGCGCAGTAGAAAGAGGTACCAATCATCATGATTGGTGGCGTATAAAGGCATGGCCATGCACCATGGTAGGATTTGGCCACTGGTGACACCGACGCTGGCTAAACGTCAAGCCCAACGCTACCATTACTACCTAGCCTCCATTCCTAGAGTACCGCTAACACCCTAGAGGTTTGAGATACACCCGTTCTACTCCCAATCAAACCGGCCACATACACAGCGGCAACACGGCACCCACCGACGGTGGCCACGTGCTCTGGTGAGCCTCAGCCCCAACCGACCCAACCAGCCACCCTAGGAGCAGGAGGACCTCACTAGAGACGTGTAGGACAGCTTGGAGGAGGTCATGGGGCACTACAAGGTGACTGGCCATGTACATGGGGTCGCTCTGGTTCACGACGAGCGCGACGACGATGTTCTCGGCAACCTGCTGCTCCGCCGGCAAAACTACTACACGGGCGAGGCAACCAAGTCAATCACTGACGCAAAGCACAGCTCAATTGAAACAATGGAGCATAGCACAATGCCCTGGCTGCGCGCCCACCTCGGCGGCCATGGCGGACCGCCGTGAGGGGAACACCCCGCATTACCTCACTATAGGATGAACGCTCATCGGGATGACTCCAATCAGAAGCTAACTACCCGAGCTTATTATGTGCACGGTTAATTGGAAGGATATGGAGTACGTAAGGCCAATTGCTTGGGTGAAGCTTTTCGGACTTATGGCGGTCGACGGTGGCAAAAACTTAAATCGACGCCCGGACATCGTACTACCGCAACAGTGGTGGGTTAGGCATGAAGCTATACTCCCACCCGACCTCCAAACGTGCGCGGTAACAAGGATGGGGCCACCTCAGTGGTTTAGCCTTAGCACGGCTCGGTTGGCCGATGACCTTCTAGACAATGTGACGGGAAACCTGGCATGGCCTCATGCGCAAACATGAAAGCAAGGGCAAGTAGGGCAAGCCCACACGTGCGTAGCCGAAACATCGACGGGAGCAGTAACTGCGTGGTAGTGGTGGACAGCACGCAACACGACTGGGGTGTAGTGCGGCGCGGCGGTGAGCCACGGGCTTAGGTGGACATGATGGATGAGGTAGGGTAGCCAGGCTTGCTGGGCCCAACATGCGCGTGTGCGAGCGGGTAGCGTGCTAGGCGCGACAGTGGTAGTGTGGCCGGCGTGGCGGTGCATGTGGGCACGCTTGGGCGAGCGGCGACACCAGCTGGGTCATGGTGACCACGCCCAGACATCGAAACCTACTAGGAACGTGCCTTGCATGCATTTTAAAGTTGCTACAAAAACCAATTCGAGGATCCAGTAACTACACCACCTATTTTATGCAGTAGCTGGTATATCAGGCTACTAAAAGAAACCCAAAAACCATGCCACTCCCTAACCTGATCGTTCTACAAAAATTGTCAAACGTAGCTTCGTCAACGCGTTGTCCTGACTTAGGAAATTTCGGCTAAGTCCTAAACGATTTCGAGTTGAATGCGATTTCCAAGCTAGTTGATACACTAGCTAGCGAATCCCAGTTCTCGACCGCACATATTTCATCGTCGCCTACTGAAGTTCAGTGCTATAAACTTTACTAAAGTTCCGCATCTGCGTTCCATAGCATTTCCGTTCAATAAAGATTCATTTAGAACCCTAAGTAATACAACGCGACATCAAATGTACATGCGTTTCGATGTTTCAAATGAGCGTTTCAAGTCCCGTATATTGCTTTATACCCTATATTACATACATGTACACACAAGTATAATACTCATGCAGTGTTTTAGTAAAAAGCTGAAAAGTGTAACACCGAGGGTGTTACACCTTGGAACTTATGACTTACCAAACTGTTGACATAAAAATGTGATGATGTGATCAACACACAGCAAGCCGAAGGATTTGAGCGGAATGAGATCAGAGATCTGCTTGGCTTCAATATAGAACCAGTCGATTCTAAAAACCTAACGATGTGCCAATCAATTTGACCTGTAATTGATAAGGAGAAGAAATCTTATTAGTAATTTAATGGTGGAACAATGTCGGTGTTGCTCCGGACCATTCTAAATATACGGCTAAGTAGCCACTTCAATAAGGCTATCGACTAAATAGTCGATATTCAGCGTTGTAACACCCCTGGTGTTATGAGCTTGTTTAGCATCCGTGATTTAGGCCTAAGAGAAATTTCCTAGGAACGAGTTTCTCATATTTTGATTTAAAACATACTCGACGTGATGAATGAATCCTATGCGACTTAATTTTGTGGACTCGAATCAACGCCCAAGTTAAATTACTCAGTGCATAAAGATATTTAGGAAATGTCGAACGATGATGCTAGCGAACTATTTATTTTGTTAGATTAAGCATGAAAAGCAACTTTTATAGATAAAATAAAATCTATTAATAAATAGAACGATATATATATATATATACTCATGGGTTTATTTTGTTAAGCACGAACTGACGAGAAAGACAACGCGGTAGCTTTGTTTATTTTTTCAGGCATTCAGCGTACTTCACCTTGCTTTGCAATTATGCACCGTCTCGTCTCCCACCGTAGCTCTACATCCCGGCGCGTCGGTGTGCCCGCGCTCCTGTTTTCTCTCCCCCGCTTGCGTCGTGTCCAATATTTTTAATGGGAGCACGTGGTTCTGCCCATGCCGTGTCCTCTCTCCACCAGTGCACGTACACAACACACTCGTGGAGCATGTGGCGTCCTTGCTATTGCCACTGTAACTCCTGCATTAATGAGAGTTGGCCAAATCGCGCTGCTTTCTTTCTTCCTTTTCTATTTCTGCTTGCCTCTGTCTCTGATTGTCCTTATCTGCATTGCTTGTCTCTGTTGCTTGCCTTGCGTGCCACTGCTGTCTACCTCTAGGCTGTGCACCCTAACATGTCCGCAGTGCCAACACGTGTGCCGCTCAGTCGCAGTCGTGTCAAGATCAGGCCAGCGCACTTTACAGCACAAGTAGCCAAGCCTTCACTATCGTAGCAGACCTTTTCCTCCTCTGCCTCTGCTCCCTTTTACTATTCTGGTCTCTGCTTCTGTCTGTCGGCCTTAATTATCTCTGGCTGCCTCTCCTTACTTTTGCCTACCCCTGTGCCGAGCCGAGCTACTCCGCTCCATCTCCATTGCCCAGCGCCTGAGCCATGCTACGCCCCAGCGCCACTACCGTAGCTCCTCGCTATGGCCACACGCCTCACGCCCGCGTCGCATTGGCCTTCCCCCCACGCGCGAAGCTCCTCGGCCCGTTCAATGGAGCCGCGCATAGCTTTCGCCTGCCAAGCCACACGCGACTTCCTTCCTCGCTCCTCGCCACTGTAGAGCGTCCAGACGGACCACGACCAGCCGCTGTATCATAGCACGCTACTCATCCTCTCTCCGTTTCACCTCCGTCCGCCATGCCCACCACAATCGCAGTCACTGGTGCCCCCTCCTCGGTTCCCGCCCACAGCCCCACAGCAACCTAGAGCCGCGCTGGATCCTAGCCCTACTCTTCCTTGCCTCCAGCCGCTCCACGCTCTGGACCGCTAGCGCCATGGCCACGACCCACCTCCCGGTTCCCTACTGCCTCATGCATGCCCCTGACCCCACGCCGACCTGCTACTCCTCAATGCCCAAGCCGCAGCGCCCCATGCCCCGGCACCCCTGCTTGTTTCCCTTCCCAGGGGCCATAGCAGTCGTGGTGCGCCGATGTGGCTTGTCTGTTGCGTGTGCGAGCGAGCACGCGTGGGCCCCCACAGCCGCTGTTGGACTGTCGCCTTGGCACTACCCCTCCCAAGTCTCGCACCGCATCCCCGTCGTGACGTGCCACCACGCCACCTTCCCTACGCTGCTCCTCCCATGGCCATCGTCGGGCCAGGGAAGCCGCCACTTCCTCACTCCATCGTCGCTGCTTCCTACGGTCTCACGCGAGCACTGTGCTGGCGTGCTGCCATCGCCTGCTGTCATGGTCACGTAGTCTCCCATGCTGCTCACCGACCGACTTTTCATCATCACCGTGTCCTTCCCGGTTGGGATTGACCGCCGACCAGACCTCCTTTGCTCCTCGGTATGAAGAAAATGAAGTGAGAAGGGTATGAATCCAAGTAGAAACTTTGTACAGGGTCCTTACTACGAAATACGTGACCTAGGTGAATAGTGCATAAGTCCTGTGGATTGATTTAAGAAATGTGCAGGGACCGAACTGGAAAAGTACCGCCGCTACGCTGCGTTGGGCTACCTTGCCACGCTTGGGCCGCTCGCCCCGCTTGGGCCGGCATACTCCCACGTGGTTGGGCCGCGCTTGCTGTTCGTTTGGGCCGCCAGCCTCCTCTATGGGCCACGCGCCACGCGCCCTGGCCTGGGCCGTCGGCCGCGCGCCTTCCTGGACCGGCTTATGTCTGCGCGATTGGGCCACCGTTCACGCCGTGCCCACTAGGGCCGAACCAGATCCGCCTGCGCTGGGCCGCTTATGCATGCTATGCCGAGCTGGCCATGCCGTTATCATGGGCCGCTGGGCCGATTTGGTTGCCGCCGGTAATTTCATTTTTCTAAATGATTTTCTAATATAGGTTTCTAGTTAACTTGTAAAACCAATGTAAAATAGTAGAGGAATCCAAAAATAGTGAAACCAGTTTTGTTGAGTTCCAAAAATCATGATCTACCTATTAGTATATTTTGTTCACATAGTTTGATAATGTTCTTGGAAGCTATATAATTAATTTAAGGTATTTAATATTGTAAAAATATAAACTTGTATGAATTGTTGTGATAAATTGGTAATAATGTTTGATCTAAAATTTTTACAGTAGGCTCCTAGCAATATTAGGTACTCACTGTAATTTTTGTAGCTCCAGTATAATTAGTTTGCTATATAGATAACAATGCCCTATTTCAAAAAATGGTTAAATCAATAGAATGAAATAAAGAAACACCTTGAGTTTATATATAACTAAAATAATTGTTGGGAAATAACGTCTTATTCGACAACTTGGATACGTAGACCAGCGTTAGAGCTATCTCAGTTAGCTTGTGAGGCAGTGATCGGATTTCTAAGCATTTCAGCTATTGTTGATTATTTACATCTATGCATTTGCATCAATACATATCATATAGGTACTGATAATGGGTCAATGGGTCAATTGAAGGATGAGTGGGAATCTGAAGATAGGTGTAATGGTATTCTCTCCTAGGAGATGAATGCAATGGGCTTTCTATTCAGATGATGGTGGATGATCTAAAGATGCAGATACTAACTTTTTAATATATATCTTACCTAGGCAAGCCCCAATACATAACCCCTACTTTTTTGTAGTTTAAATTATATTTGTGCATTAAGTTTTAAGGAGTTGAATGAAATCCACTTGCATATATACATCTTATCCTATGAGTCTTACTAGTATGATAGGATCGTATAGATTGCTATGCTACAGGACTCCGGTAGAAGTCGAGTGATTGCTTGTCACTCGTGAGAGATAGGAAATATATTATTGGATTATTATCACTTGGAATATATAAAGATGGTGGAAAGGAAAATGGTGATCGGGCAGGGATATGGTTTGGGTATTGGTAGGTGTAAGAGATTGTGTCGACGTGGACGTGGGGCATGGCTTGGTTACACTATTTTCTCTGTCCGTGTCGGTTAAAGACCGATCATTGCATAAGCCATCGAGGCAAGTCACAGATTTATTATCCCGAGCATATACTTGTGTATGAGCGCTTGGAAGACTTGTTGCTCTCTTGTCGTGGGTTCTAGCTCTTTTTGGACTGACTGTCAGGGTTTTGTTTTTATGGAGGAGGTCCTTGCACTGCACTGAGTCTGGGACTTAGGGGCAGGGGCTTGGAGTCCTAGTTTAGATTGGGACCTAGGACCCTAGGATAGGAGAGTGATGGGTAGGTTCTTCTTGTACCTTGGGTACAAGCGGGGCATGTGTTTTTCGGGGTACCCTAGCTGGGGACATTTAAAAATGGCAATGGGTAAAATCAGCGCGGGTATAGGAATCACAAACCCGCACCCACGGACAATATATCTATGCTCGCGCCTGCGCTCCACTATCCGCGGGCATGTTTTGCCCATGGGCATGCCCAGCATACTCGCTAGAGACAGGCAACCTGCGCAGGCAGGGATGGTGGCATGGGTGGGAGCTTCGGAAGCAGGGAGGATGGCGGCCGTTGTCGGAGCCTCAGAGTGGGGAGGATGGTGGCCGGCAAAGGAGCCTCGGTGCGGGGAGGCCTGATGTCCGGCGACCGGCGTCAGAGGGGCGAGGCCTACCTACCAGATCCGGTGGTGGAGGCCATCGAAGGGGGAGAAGGCACTGTGCTGCTGCTAGAATCACCGCCATAGGTGGGAGTGGACCGCCGGTGCGAGCGCTAGCCACCAGCACTGAATCATAGCTAGCAGTGCTAGGATCTGGCCGCCCACCAATAGATCCGGCCGCCGCCACTGCATGCGCCCTCTCCCGCCGCATCTGTAGGTGGTGGAGGGGGAGCGGGCCATTGCCGCTTCAAGGAGGAGTGTGCGCCAGCTAGAGGGGTAGAGGAGGAGTGCACACTGGCCATAGGAGGAGCAAGCGCCGTCGGAAGAGGAGTGCGCGCCAGATCCGGCCTCCCCGGCCATGCCGCCGCTAGATCTGTCCTTCCACGCTCCACTAGGGTTGGATCCATGCCGTGGTGGAGTCACGACGTGGGAGGGGGAGGAAGGGAGAGGGAGGGAGAGGGATCCCTCCATGGTGGAGAGGAAGAGAGAGCGTGGGGGAGAGGGGAAACCTAGAAACCACCGGATCTAGGGAGGCACAACGCGCCGACGCCGATGGGGAGGCCAAGCACCGATGGGGGATGACGGATGAGTGAACTGAAACCCTAGAATCTAAAGGTTATATAGCTCTTACGCAGTGGCTCCACATGTCAGTGTGGGTTTCATGGGTTTACAGATGTGGGCATGCTCTTTTTTTACCCATTTACCTTTGCCCGTTGGGCACAACTCAATGCCCGCGTCCATGCCCACGGGCATAGGTTCGTGCCCGTATCCACGCCCACCGGGTCGGGTGCCCACGGGGTATGCGGATATTTTTTGCTCGTTGCCATATTTAGGGACATTGATTCGTGAATCGCCGCCGAGTCGGTACGGCTTGTTTCATGCCTAGCACCATAGTAAGAACTGAAAGATGAAAGATGAATTGGAAAAAGGAAATCTAATTGCTTACCACCTGTCTGAAAGTAGCACAGGTGCTTACATAGAATGGTTAGTTATTGAACCAATGCGGCTATTAATAAAAATCGAATATAAGGACGCACGCTTAGTAATGCTTCCTGCAGATGCAATAAACCTACAAGCCAGATAGGCTTGCATATCCTTGGAGTCTTTTCTTTCCTCCTATCGGGTAAGTCTTGCTGAGTACAATTGAGTACTCAGGGTTTTATTCCCCTGTTGCAGGTGATAGGTGGATGCTAGAGCTGACCCTTGTATGCAGATTCCTTCTGGTGGACTCAGAGAGGATTTTCTTTATGCTACGATCATAGTTTTTATTTATAACTCTCACTAAATGTTTTTATGAAAGTAAAGTATTACAATCTGTTGTCATAATTTACATATCAATGATTCATCATGCTATGAATAGATGTAAGCTTTATTCTCTCATTTTTTATCCTGATGGAAAATATGGATTTTCGGGTTCTCCCTCTGGTTGTGCCCGATGGAACCGAGTAATTTGGTGACCTCCCTTGAGTCCTTAGTTTCTAATGGAAGACGAGCACTCCTGGGAGGTATTAGATTAGGTGGTTCTGCCATAGGTGGTATCAGAGCGTAAATGAGGAAATAAAGCTTCAAAAACCTTTTCTAAAATAAAATTTAACAATAAATTCTTTCCAAAAGAATAGGACGTTTGCATGCGAAGTTATATAAGTAGCCCTATTACTAATGTTATGTATCTAGGATAGATGACACACTATGCCAGAAAACCTTATCAGTGACGTGTGTAGAGGGTCATCAGTGACGCGTAAAACACGCGTCACTATTCTTGCGTCTGTGATAAGGGCACATTAGTGACGCGTAAAAATGCGTCACTGATAGGAAACTATCCGTGACGCATATTTAGAACACGAGTCACTGATAACGCGAACATGCGTCACCGATAACTGTAAGACACGTCACTGATAAGGAAATAGAGTGACGCTTATTCAGAATACGCGTCACTGAAAACGGGAACACGCGTCACTGATAAATCCATATTAGCGACATGCTGTGGGAACCCACGTCACTAATAAGTCTATATCAGCGACACGTTGTGGTAACACACGTCACGAATAAGGATATATGAGTGACACATACTAAGAATATGCGTCACTAATTTGCGTCACTGATAATTTGATATTAGTGACTCATGTCTGTCTAATGTGTCACTGATAGCATATAACAAATGTACACATTGCTCATCAGAACCCCACATCGTTCACAGAACAAATATATATATATATATATATAATATATATATATAATATATATATATAAGTCATCAATATGTAACATGTTCACACGAGATAGACATCAAGTTCAACAGATTCACATTTATATCAAATGTTCACAACTTGTTCAAAATCCATCACAACTTGTTCAAAATCCATCTAAACATTGGGCTTAATTTATTTACTCACACACTACATCACTGGACTCACACTGATAATGGCAAACACACATCACTAGTCATGATAGAACTCTCCTTTCTTCTTGATGACTTGTTCCACTAAGAACCTAGCTAGCTTTTCTCTAATCATGAGCATATCGATGGGCGTCGTCAACACTTCAAATTCCTGTGTCAAGATAGAACTTTGGTAAAAAAAGAAAACATGGTATAGTACAATGTACAGGACAATATAGACAATCAATGTAAAAAATCACAGTTGCTAAGCTTGATGCAAACAATCAAGGGACATAGGAACATCCGCAGATGTGGAAATTCATTAGCAAGCAGATGGTGTTGTGCCTATGTCTATCACTGAGTAAAATATATAGGCAGCGTAAAGCATCGAGCATTCAAGCTTATGACTAAAGTAGTACTGTGCATGTTTCCACCGAAAAGAAACTGCAGAGTTTTCTTCTACATCAAGGGAATAGCCTACAAATATAGTGAAATCGCATTAAGGTTTGAAATACAACTGTTACTTAAGACTTTTTTCTGGACACGCAGGACTGTTTCCTTGAGACTGATTTGAAGATAGAATGCTGAGGCCACACAAACTTTTTCATCAAGACTATGAGCAATCGGCTAGTGCCACTATTACCGAATAATGATACTCAAATTGAAACACAAACTGGCCACTGCGACAATGGCCACACTATATCCGAGTGCTAGGAAACAAATAAACAATCAGAGAAAATAATCTATTAGCTAGCTGCATGCTCCTAATCCAATCACTAAACTACCTGGAGCATAAGGAGGTTCAGCTGCAAAAGCACAGAGCTGGCACATGCTCCTCCACCCTCATCAGATCACTCCCCAAAATGAAAAGACAGGTAGCAATACAAATAAAGCCTCCACCTTTTCTCTTCTCTTGAGATAGAAAAAGACAGGTAGCAGAACAAGTACCATGGGCTAAAAACTATACTAGGACATGACATAGTCACACACACTCAAACAACCATGGGCCATTATATTTGCACATCCAAAGTTTAGATATGAATACCTCAGAGTATTCCAAGTTTGTCTTTCTCATAGCTAAAAACAAGTGGTGTGCAGCATACCAGCCAGATGACTTAGCAGAAGATTGTTGAAGGCACTGTGACAAATATATATAGAACACAATAATTTGAAAATGGAAGTTGAACACAGTACTTAATATACTAGAGGCACAATATTGACTTTTATTTTTGGAAGCACTTACCGCATATTTAAAAGCGTGTTTCAATGGGTGTGGTCTGTCTTTCAGCTTGTTTGTGTGTCTTGCAAAAGCCCTACATGTAAGAGTACAACACACACATATATATGGCTCATTATGTTGGTTCAATGATATTGGCACTTATGAAACAAGTCAATAGTAGGTAAGCAAACAACTCACTCGTCAATCAACAGTTTTAGCACGCTAAAATCATGGTTTTCAGATCTGTTGGAATCAAGGTATATGACCTTATTCCACTTTTGAATTATTACCACGATGATCCAATGATCACCAGCTAAGCCACCAGAGTTGTAGGCAAACATTATGTAGTCATTCTTGGTATACTTGGTGAAGGCTTTTTGTACATACTGTAGAACTTTGTCTCTATCAAATGTTATGTTGTCCAGTGACATCACTTGTGGATCTAGAAAGCCCACATGAATGTACTTAGCCTTAGCTTCCACAACCAGTGATCTAAAAATAAGAAAGAACATGTAAACAACATGAGTACATAAACCAAAAGGGATATGCCTAGAGAAAATGAGTATAGAACAGCCGATGAACTGCAAGCATATGTATCTGGGTCAGCTACTTCAACCAGCTTAATTGCATTTTATCTGGGTCAGCTAGAATACACATGATGCAGAGCATGAAAATTGAAGTTTAACGTCTGTACTCTGTACCTCAACTCATGCAAGGTAAACCAAGCACAAAATTGATGTTTATGTTTAGTTTTATTCTAGAAGCACTCTAAACATGTTCAAAAGTTGACATGTTCAAAAGCTGACATGTTCAAAAGCGGTTCTGCAAAAATAGCAACTGGCAATAAACAAAGGCACAATAGCAGCTATCAAAACAGAACTGTATAAACAAGACCTAGTAGGTTCTGTAAAGGACCAAAGTAATAGTATCAGTAACCGGATAAAAGCTGCTGGCCAACATAGTTATTTTGTTTGCCAGAACAGTTAAACCCACCTACAAACAATCTACTTTAACTCTGCCACTACCAATTGTCCCTGAACTACTATGTGTTAAAGGTAATTGGTTTGTCTATGCTGAAGCCAACCAGTTTAGCTGTTAACTGGAGATTAATAGTGTGGAACAAAATTCGGCAAAAAACTGATGTCAGGTGGTCACTCAGACAATAATCAAAATACAGTCAGTGAACCAAACCAAATTCAACATGAAGTTAACAGAGCAACGCAAAGGTTGAGTTGAAAGAGCATATCTTTTATTCATGTTTATCAGTTATGTAGGATCTCTGGTCATACAACACATGGAAAAACTTGAAACTTTTGGCATGCTCACACTCAACCTTAGAAATAGAAATACTACAATGGGTGAGAAAAAAAACCTATCATGCCCAAGCCCAATCTATGCCTGGATGGCGTGTAGCGTGCAGCAGCAGCAGGGGAGATATACCATCGGAACAGAAAAGCTGACATGTTCAAAAGCTATAGCTCAAATACTATGCCCTTACATATGTACCAAAAAAGCCCTGAAACTAAATTTCACATCCTCTCTTTTCTCGCTTATTCGGTTATTTCTTTTGAGAATATGGAGTACCTCTTTAGACAAAATATGATCCAAACACGGTGGAATCAAATTCCACCAATCTGAGCTCTTGTGCAGCCTAGTAATTTCTTGAGAGAAATTCATGGATAAAGTTAGGGGCACATAACTAATAGAAAATGTTCTGCTCATAGTACATTATATATATATATACCTTCTATCTTTGCCTGATTGTTATACATTTTAGTTACCAAATACTCTATATGGAGATGGCTAGATACAAATGTAGGTATGATATAGATAGTTTTCATAATGACATAGGTGGATGATTTATTTATTAGATGGTTACTTTAAATGTAAGGAGAACTACTATCAGCTATGACCTTATTTCTGTTCTTCTACCATGGGGTAACAAAAGTAAAGAACACAGATTTGTTTGGAGGTACTTACAATATCCAGCATTGAAGAAGAGAGGCATCCAATGCCCCAAATTGGAAGAGGTCATACAGAAAATTGTATCTCAAGCCTGACTTTGAAATTTGATGAGTTCAGCATATAAATACCCCTGAACCTAACCACTATCCCATGCTTATTGTTGACGCAATCTTTCATGTAATGAGCATGAAGAGCAGTACATCCAGGTCCTACCGCCTTGAGGTCCATTGCTAGGAGAAATGGGTGGCCACATTTGTACTTATCAATCCATTTTTGCTGCTATGGTTGTTTTAGACTCTGTCCAACAGCCTTACTAGCCAACTTTTTATTTATGGCTGCCTTTTCACTCTCTCCAGCAGCCTTACTAGCCCCTTTGGGTTGCTTGGGTGGCCTTGCACCGCTTCCAACAGCCTCAGTTCCCACTTTTGGCTGCGTGGGCAGCTTAGTGCACTCCTTCTTTGTGCTGTTTGGATTTTTTGAAGGGTTGGCTGTATTATGCTCCTTTGGCACACTCTTTGTTGCATCAGATGTGGCCGGAGATTGATGATTTGAAGGAGTTGAATTGGCTCCATAAAGTAGCTTTGTAGAAATAATAGCATTAGTGCCCTTCGAAACACTCTTGGCACTCTTTGTGGTCTCATCTGGTTGAGATTGGGTTGGCTGGGTCTCATGTGTTTGTTTCACTAGAATCCAATCCCTTCTCCACTGTATCCTCTATAGTAGAGCTTCTCTAAGTGTTTTGATATCATCATTAGGGGGCAGCTGCAGCACATAATCCTCATAACCCTGATGTACACATTCCACTTGGACTATTGCATAATCATAATCTATTTGGACTGATTCTAGCACAAACTCCTTTGGGAACACCCGACCCTCTGCAACCATAGGTCGATAGTTTCCAAGGTTCACTACCAAGGAACATTGGGTTGGCTCTTCAAGAAGATCAATAGTATCTGGAGCAACTGAATTGGGCCCCAACTCCAAGTCATTTGGAACAGCGTTGGAGGTAGAGGCACAACTGCTCCTTCGTCTGTAGGCAGGACTAGGGGTCCTAGAAGGTGGTGGTCTTACCAACAAGCCTTTGTCTACAAGATAGGACATGACATCCTGTGTGACCTTGCTGGTAACCTCTTTCGTGACCTTAGCCGTCACTTCTTGTGTGACTTGAGCTGTAACTTCTTGTCTAACTTGAGCTGCTATCACTTCCACATCCACATCTACTGCACCAGACCTCTTTCTTTTTCTATACATGCCAGAACACCCAGGCCAACCATGCTTCCAGCCAGTGTAACTTGAAACAGCGCGCACGCGGCCTGGCTGTTCAGGGCCCAAACATGCAGTTAGCACATCATTCTCCCTGACCCAAGTGATGCCTGAAGATTCTGCGGCTGATTGCTTCTCTTTAATGTCTTCAGAGATTTTTTGTGTTGAATCCTGTTTCCAGATGATCTCAGCTTTATCTTCTGATACCTCAAGCTTACTCCTTGCTCGCAGAAACCTCATAGGGCGGCCTTCAGGGTAGTCATCCCATGGGTTAGGGATGCCTTTCTTGACTAACTCTGCATCCTCCACCTCCCACTTTTTCTCTTTCCCATCATACCCTACAGAGCCCAGACAATGGTTGTGCACATTTTGTTGCCGAAGCATTTTGTATTTCTCACTTTTCACTATTTCTTCTGGGGACTTCTTCAATACCTCAAATTCTGCCCAATCTTCAGGTTGAATGTAGGGGTGCTTCTGAAAGGGACTGAGGTTTTTCTCGATAAAATCGGTCACTAGCCTGTTTTTGTGGGTTCTCCAACTCTTAGATATCACCTTCATTATATACTTAAGCCCCTCAGTCTTCATTGTATCTGGGAACTTCAAGTAGGGCATGACATGTTTATTAAACAATTCCCATTTCCTCTCATCAGTAAGGTTTTTGAATGATGGCATAACTAAGGATAGCTGTTGTCTAGCAATCAAATGAGCAAGCAATCGCAATCTTTGTTGTTGTTTCACCTCAATTGGCTTCCCATCTGGATGTATCTCTGTGACCTCGATCATGTCAGTAGGCCACTTAGATGCTGTCTTTGGTTTTTGGGGTCGACGCATAGGCTTAGGCACAGACTGCTGCTGCTCATCATCAACGGGTGATTCTACTTCCTCAGAAACAGTTTGTGTCCCCGCTTCGTCGTCACCACTTGATGAAGAATCCATGGAAGACACCTATCAATCAAATTCGAGAAAGATGTGGTTTAGCAAATTGCAGAAGACCAAATTTAGATGCTAGAAATATGCTAAACACTTGAAATGACTGTGGGTGGTGATAGCTTACCATTTTGATGTGGAACTTGAAATGACCAAGGAGGAGGCCCAACTCTTCCCGCCGCCGGCAAAGCCACTGTGGCTACCCTGCGCGTCCTCTTGCGTCTTACTCGTGAATGGGAGAGTCGAGGGCGGGAGAGGCGGTGGCGCATGGGAGAGGCGCGCCGAGAGATGCGGCGGCGCACGGGAGAGATGCGGGGCTGCGGGGACTTGGGGACTGAATTTGGGCCTGCTGGTTTCTGACCCAAACAAAATAGAACGATTGGTGAAAAGCAAGCAAGCAAGCACCTGGCCATCCTTGAGGACGCCTCTATAAACCCACAAAGGATGATTGGCATTGGACCAAGCTTGTGTTCTTCCTGGTAAGCCTCAATATACTGAAGGATCTTACATACCTGCTAATTACACCAATAAATATTTATGAATAATATTGCAAACATTATGCTTAGATGTAAAAAAGAACAGTGTTTCTACCTCTGCTCTACTAAAAGGAGAGCACTGAACCTCGATATGCAAAGCACCACAAATAGCCATTTGCAAGTATGGAGTTTCCTCAGCATTTGCAAAGCACCTATAGCAGTGCAAGCATGCCAGTACAATCAAACACCTTTTTTGTGAATTATCCAACATACATATTTTGGTGCAAGTGACTAGTTTAGATAAGCATTACTTTTTTGAGAACCTAACACTGTAATATCTCTTGCGTACCTTCAATAGATAAGCATTACTTTCTCTTGCGTACTTGCCAATTTCGGTGGCCTTTTGCAACGGTGGCCTCTTCTACATGACCATGTCGTAAGTATGAAGTTTCCTCACTCTCGAGAATCATAGGGAGGGTCCAATCACCAAAAGGAGGGACTTCATCAAATTGATTGTACTCTTCCTCCTCCACAGCATCTTCAACTCCGACAACCCGTTTTTTACCGGGGAGAACTACAAGGCGTTTCTTGTTTTGCGTGTCGAGCACATAAAAGACTTGTGAAACCTGAGCTGCAAGTACGAATGGTTCATCCTTGTACCCAACCTATTCAAACTCACTCGTGCATTTGCATGGTCCTTGCTTTTCCCCTTGGTGTTCAAGAGTGTTCCAAGTAAGCTCCCACAAACATTCTTTGTCACATGCATGACATCGATGCTGTGGCGAACTGCTAAGTCTTTCCAATAGGGTAGCTCCCATAGAATGGACTTCTTCTTCCACCTCTTATCAGTGACTTCTTCCTCCTTGCGCTTTCTCTTTCCAAGGGCACTCTTTTTTTTCTTCCCCAACGTAACATTGACATCCTTTACCTGGTCATAGACATCGTGCCCAGTGAAATGCCTCAGAGTAGATCCCTTCTCAATTGTGCCATCAAACTGGCGTTTCATGAGCCGGTAAGGATGGGATCGGCTAAATAAACGGCAATGTCTTATGTACACCCTCTTCTTCGAGTTGTTCAGCCAAAGACTCTCGGTATCATCTAAGCACTGAAAGTAATCTTTCTCTCCTTTGGACTGCCCAGACAAGCAATGATGTCCCGGAACATCGGTGATGCTAGTTAACACCATTGCATGCAACTTGAATGACTCTCTCTTGAACCCATCATATACCTTGACACCGTCTGACCAGAGCGTCTTGAGCTCATCGACAACCAGCCTCAGATACACGTCGATGTCATTCCCTGGCTGATGCGGACCCGAGATCAAAAGTGGCATCATCATGTATTTCCTCCTGTTACACAGC
The DNA here is from genome assembly GCF_019320115.1 of Miscanthus floridulus. NCBI lineage: Eukaryota > Viridiplantae > Streptophyta > Magnoliopsida > Poales > Poaceae > Miscanthus > Miscanthus floridulus. Next base: position 143,966,470 of record NC_089585.1, read on the forward strand.
CACGATGGAATGTTGTAGATCGATAACAACACAGGCCAGACACTGTGCGAGCTGCTCCTATTACCGAACGGGTTCATGCCATCTGTGCTTAGTGCAAAGCGAATGTTTCTTGGCTCATCTTTAAAAGATGCATACTTGGAGTCGATGACGCGCCACTGAATAGCATCTACTGGATGCCGTAGGTAACCATCATTCTTGCGTCCCTCCTTGTGCCAACTCAACAACTGCGCGTCCTTGGCAGTTGCAAACAAACGCTTCAGGCGAGGGATTATAGGGAAGTACCATACCACCTTCCAAGGAGCTCCATGCCTCTTGTCCTCATCACCCCCGTCATTTCTTCGTTTGTATCGAGAGACTCCACACTCGGGGCATTCGGTTAGTTTTTCGTTTTCTTTACCATGGTACAGTATACAGTCATTCTTGCAGGCATCGATTTTCTCAACCTCCAATCCCATAGGGCAAACAATCTGCTTGGCCTCATATGTGGTCTTGGGTAACTCATTCCCCTCAGGCAACATGTCCTCTAATCGATGTAGCAATGCATCGAAGCTCCGATCAGTCCAATGATATGTCGCCTTCAACTGGAGAAGCGTGAGAGTAGCAAACAACTTTGAATACTTTGCCTTGCAGCTCTGATGGAGAGGAGTCCTCATGTCTGCCATCAACCTCTTCAGCTTCTTCATCTCCGCCTCAGTGTACTCATCAAAGCCCATGGCATCACGCACCATCTCCTCAAGGTCCTGTAACTTCTGGGCATAATTGGCACTGATATCTACTAGCTTGTCATCGGTGAGATTCGGGATGCAAAAGGGTCCTTCCTCATTGTCCTGACCAGCACCATGAGTTCCATCATCCTGACGTAGGTCACCAGAGAATCCTTGGTCCATACAACCAGCTTGCAAGTCTTGATCATTAACTCCTTCTCCATGCTTGTTCCAACATCTGTAGTGATCCATGAATCCTCGGAGGATCAGGTGGGCATGGAGTGTTAATGAACTCGAGAACTACTTCTTATTCTCACAATCAATGCATGGACACCACATAGTTGTCTTGTGTCGATTCAACATATCCGCCTCTGTAGCTCTTATGAATAATTTTAGACCATTTAAGTACTGAGCACATGCACGGTTGCGAAGAGACATCTAGCTCCGATCCTCCATATCTACAAAAGTATGAAAACAAATGAAATCAACTAATCCTTGCATGAAAATCCTATAAATTACTTGAATAGTAAATTTACTATTGCATCAGTGTGACACTCCAAAGAAAAAGATATGACTAGCCAAAGCTCTATGAAAAACAAGTTGCACTAAAGTAGTGTTGACACAAAATGTAACACTGTGCCTCACACACAGCAAGCTGAAAAGCGTAGCTTCAATCGGGTTCCCGGGTGCTTCGTTATCCGGAAGCGTGCCAGTCAGTTTGACCTGAAAAACTAACAAGGGACAAAATAATTAAATGTCAAACCGGAACATGTCGGGTAATACCAGACAGTTCCACATATACGGCCCTGAAGCCACTTACAACGACATACAGCTATAGAGAGCTGTCTGCCAATGAGTTCATAAACCGTTCAGCTAATGATAAGATAAATGCACGTGGAGATCTGATTGCCGAATATACGTGCATGGGAAGACATGTTTGAACAAGTGAAATTAATTATGAGTTAATGCATAACCAAGCTCGGCAATCTAGCCGAGTTGGGGTCCATGAAGCAGGAACGTGCAAATAAATACATTCAAACTAATCTAAAACCTGCATCTGCCGCACGACACCTAGTTTCGTCAAAGCTTAAACGTAATTAAAATACACGAACCCACGACATGTGACAATCTAGATCAAAATAACTCAGCCATTACGAGCGTATTATCTATTTGCGAAGGTAATACGAAAATAATGATCATTGAAGCGCGAATAAAACCATAAGAGAGGGCCGAACAATATTGATCTAGATCGGGCAGAAGTGTGTTACAAATATATAAAATATTTAAAACATGCAACACTGGATAACTTAATGAATCTATTTAGATTTGCCATATCTAATAGAGCCGATAACTATCTTGCTTTCACTAAGCGTATTGAACAAACGCCTGCCGCACGGTATTTACTCATAAGCAAAGCATAAGCAAAGACTTCTTGATTGTCAAGCAAAGATCCGCCGCACGATCATTGAAAACAAACAAGACTGCTTGCATCACGTCTAAATCCACCGCATGATACTAGACATGATAACAAGGTTGTCGGAACTTACGGAGGTCGACGGATCGATGACTCCTCTCGAAGAACTCGACGACACGACAAAAGGACTCGAAAGTTGGCACGGGGCCGGTTGTATTGATTTTGGTTGTGAACCCCTATTACATTGGTCGAGGGTCAATATTTATACCCTGGACAAAACACGAGTCCTAGAGGACTACGATTTACAAAGGAACCTTTAAATAAACTTGGAAACTCGCGATTCCTTACCCTAAACTTTTAGAGTCCTTTACTATTACAACTTTCACCTTTTCGATCGGCCTTGCCTGCCATCTTCTGTCTTTCCCGAATGGAATCACCGCTTTCTGGAATAACCGACCGCAATGCATTTAGCCGACCGCTTGCTTTGTTTGCCGAATACCCTTCTTCCCGCATGTGGGTCTACATGTCATCTTCCAGAATCGACCAAAATCCAGTGTTAACACATGCCCCCTCAATTTCGGGATAAAAGTTGTTTTATTCTGAAATTGACCACAAGCTCTTTCATCCCCCTAGGTCATCACCGTTCAAAACCGCAGCCGCTGCCCCAAAACTCAAGCTTTCAGCGCAACCTCGGACCTCCTTCAAATCTTCAATGGCGACCCAGGATGAAATCCCAGAGGTAAACTTTACTTATATTCGGCAACTTTCATCTTATTCTCCCGCTCCCTTTTTGATTTACTCCCCTCTGATTTCAATCATCTTCTAAAGGAATACAAGAGCCAGATTTTGATCCCCTATGCTGCCAATCCCGACTCCTATTTCCTCGGCCCAATGGGAAATCCTGACGCTTCTGAAATTATTGAGAAGGAAACCCAAAGAATTCCTTTCAAGTCTGGGGTTACCTCATCAAACCGATGGCCAAACACGTTCAAGAATTGGCCATTTCCCCCAATCACCGGATGGCGTAACTGGTACAGGAGAATGCTGGAGAAAAGCAGCAGCCACTGGGAGAGTCAAGACATCAGTCATTGTCTGGAGTTATCTTTAGCAGAGACACCCAGGAATGATTCCCTTCTGATAGCAGCTTCTCACTTTTGGTCTGACGCTATCAATGCCTTTATCTTTGGTCATGGTATTATGACCATCACTCTAGCCGATGTATTCATGATGACTGGCTTGAATGTGTCATTGCCAGTATATCCTTACAAGTACAAGAGCAAAAGTAATCAAAGAGCCGTCAGCTCTGGATGTGGATGGGTCAAACATATTCAGAACTACATGAATGCATCTGGCGCCGTCTCTGACAAAGAGTTGAAAGCCTTCATGAATATGTGGCTATGCAGATTCATCTTCTGTGGAAAATCCAATGAACCGACCCTGAATCATATGGTAATGGCTGAAGACTTAGCTGCAGGCACTCAGATTCCACTAGGCAAATATCTCTTAGGGTCTGCTTATCATCTGATGCATCAGATTACTCTCCAGATGCGCCAAGGTGGAGAAATCTCTTGTGTGAATGGTCCCTGGTGGCTAATTCAAATGTGGCTTCAACTATATATGCATCAGATAACCTCTGTGAGCCTCTCCAATCTAAGTTTTCCTTCAGTCAACTATGCTGAAGGCAACACAGCAAAGGTCAAGGCTTGTCAGACTTATGGGGAAGCAGCATCATCCATAAACATTGACTTAGACATCGGTCACTTCTTCAAGCTATTTTTCAAAGGATTCGGCAATGTGCTCTGGTTTCCTTACAGAGAAAATGAAGATCTGACTTTGCCCTGCAAGTTTAGCTATGAAACTGGTTGTTCAGGCCAAGAATCCACAGAGATTTTCAACTCCTTTATCAAACCTTGCACTCTGCCAGCCGAATTTCATCATGGGAGGTTAGTGCAGTCCACCTATGAATTCTACTATCCAAATATGGTGGCCAGACAATTAGGATGCGGCCAACTGCCTCCAAGATTCCTCTTCTCAACAATCATAAAGTCAAGGGAAGTAATAACAGAAAGAATGGAAGCCAAGAAGATCTTTGAATTAGGATGGGAATTGCCAACATATGAACCATCCCCATTTGGGCTAATAGATGTTGCTCATCCCTTCTTCATCTCTTGGTGGCAAGAATGGCATGCTCATATCTTCAATATGTCAGTTCATTCTTTATGCAAAAACTTGCAACCTGACTTTGCTTCTGATAGCGAGGTAATTTCATTATGCTCATCATTTCTTGCATCCTGAATCCACTTCTTATTTTAAAATCTGGTTATGCACAGGATCTTGAGTTTACTCCCCCAGCCAAAGCAATCCAGTACTATTCGGCTGGTCCCAAGCCTGCTCTGGGGTTTGACGCTCCAAACTTAAAGGAATTCATGAAAGCTCCTGTAACTTTGGATTCAGCACCTTTAAAGGCACTCATGAAAACTCCTGCTACTTCAGCTGCTGCATCCTCAAGAGGAAAAAGCAAAAGGAAAACATCTGACAATTTTCTCTTACCCAAGAAACCAAGGACCAAGAAAGCCAGATTACCTCCTAAGGCATGAATCTTTTATTTTCTTATCAGGTTAACAACCTCATTTAGCAGTAAACCTGACCACCTCTATATTTATTGCTTTCATTGCAGCCACAAGTCGAAATCCCCACACTGGGCAATACCTCAGCGCCTGCAGAACCAACCCCTGAAGTTTCTACTGAAGATGAAGAAATTCATGATAGCGAAATTTCAGAGACTCATGAAGCCGAAGGTTCAAAGGTTCATAAACCCGATGAGACTATAGGTAGCATTGTTCAACCAATTCTCTTTTTCTTTCTTTTTAATAACATCTATTCTCTTATGCTCATTATCATTTACTTCACTAAAAATAGATGAAATCTTAGATGAACTGGCAAGGGAAACTTCTCCTGATCAAGCCCCAGACCTGCCTCTTCTGAACCTTCAATCAAGTTCTCCAGCAAGCCAGGGTATAATCCATCTTGATGATCAATCAGCCCAACAGGTAATGCCTTGTCTCACACTGTATTTTAGCAAAATTACCCAATCGGCTAACACCTTCTTTCTTTTCTTTTCCTTAGAAGAACATCACTAAACCGACCACCAGCTACTCCTTCTCAATTGAGGACTACATCATTGAGAAAGGTGAAGAGATCACTTCCCATCAAACCTTATCGCTGGAAAATCAGGCTCGGCTAAAAGAGGTGATCATTCTGCTAAACAAGGATACCATCAGTCTGGTTCAGGATGCAGACCAGATAAAAGACCTCCTTGAACTCATTGATCAAGATATCCCCTCTGCTCTCAAGGCTCCCCTGGAATCTGCAGCCCATCTTGATGACCATTTTGCTATGGTGAGAAGGGCAACCAAAAATACATCCTCGAGGACCGCTCTGCAGAAGGATAGATCTTTGAAAAAGCTGGAGATTAAAGATCTTCATTCTCATATCCAGTCTACGAGAAATTCCTTGGCAACCTTGGAGCCTGAACTGAAAGCCATGGAGGATGAAAAAAGCAGACTAGAAGCTCAACTAGCCGAACTGAATGCCAAAATTCAGTCTCACAGGGCCCATATGACTAACTTGCCGAAGAACATAGAAGCAGCTTCATTAAAAATAGCTTCGATCATCAAAGAAGATCAGCAGATCAAAACTAAATTGTCCAGCATCCAAAGTTCTGAAGATGAAGATCAAAAAGTACTAGATAATGTTAGCCGAATCAGGACTGAGGCTATAGAGGCAATCAATCATCTTCTGAACCAGTAAACATTGTTTTTGTAACAAACTTGAGTGTGATATCTTCTTTCCCTTGATTAATCAGCTTTATGCTTACTTATTTTTTATTCATTTGAAAGCAATCGGCCCCTTTCCCTTAAATTACTCGATTAGAATGTAGCCGATCGTCTCCATTCTTCCGATAGCCGAACGAATCCAATTCAAATATTGTGAGGGTATAACCGAACAATGTTGGTTCCAACAAACCAAGGAGATATTCGAGCGACGTTCAACTTAACCCATGCCTGGCCCAGCCCAGTAACGGCCCAGCCGAAAGGGAAAAACCCTACTCCGCCGTTCGGGATTCTCGCTCCATAACCCCGTGGAATTCGCCACGATCTTTCGCTTCGGCTTATAAATAGACCTTTCCATTAGCCTTCATCGCTATCTTTGCCTTAGCGTTCTCACACCCGTCTCCTCCACTTCCTTCGTTCGATTTATTCCAGAAGAAAACCCTAACTTCCATCAAAGCAAATGACGAACAGTGGCAATCGTGGTAAGCGTCCTGCCGATGGAGAAGCTGAAGGAAGCAGAGCATCGCGCTGCCGGCGTCGTGGGTATGATTCGGCTCTTTGCCCCCTTTGCAATTTCCTTGTTCATCTCTTAATTTTGACTTTCCCTTCCTCATTTATCAGGATAAGGGTCATCAGCTCCAGCCAATACCATCTCCTTCCTCCGGTGACGGCAGCTCAACCGGGAACTCCATCATCCGGCTCCTCCGGGTCTCCCAGCTCCTCAAGCTCTTACCATTCCAATCCCTGGGGTTCGGCAGAACCAGTAGATGCACACCATCCCTACTCTCACGAGGAGGCGCTCAAGTTTCGCCAGGAGAGGGACGAAGCCCGGGAGGAGCTAGGCGACGTCTCCAAGAAGTTCGGCATCGATCAAGCCGAATGGGAGGACCAGCGGAAGCAATTCTGCGACGCCATCACCGGTTTGTTATCTTCATTTAGTTTTATCATCCTGACTCCCTTTGCTTGCCGACCCATTTCTTCTTTTCTGCCCAGCTCTTTCCGCGGAGAATGACCGCTTGAAGACGGCGGCGAACAAGATTGCCGACAAGGTGAATGCCCAGGGGGAGACGTCCGAGGCACGCCTTGATGCTGTGGACGGCCGCATTGATCAGGCCGTCATCCAAGGTGTGCACCTCGGTGCTTCTCTCGGGCTGGCGGCAATGACCTCCCAAACCAACGAGGATTACTCATCCCAGCCAGTTGGCTTCGTTGGAGGACGCCCGGACGAAGTCGACGACATCGATGAGCGTCTGGAGGCCTACGACGATCATGCTGCTGCCCTTGCCGAAATCACAAACCCCCAATCCGTCCTCAACAAGTTATTTGAGGAGTAGTTTGTATTAGGATGAACTTTATAAATAATCTCATCCTTTGGAATAATATTTACTTCTTTGACTCTTTTCGGTAAAATTCCACTTGCAACTGTCAGAAAAATGCCGAAAACAACCCATTTTTGGATAAACATTCTTGTGCTAGAGGCGATGCAAACTGCATCGGCTATTTTGTGCTAAAGGCGATATGAACGATATCGGCTATTCTCAGTCTTGCATCTGATTTTTAGGCTAAAGGCGATATGAACAATATCGGCTATTCTCTTTGTCGGTTTTTTCTGATCTACATTTATGAACCAACCTCAACACTGGGGTAGTATTTCTTAAGAAATCTTCCATTGATAGCTCTGGTAAACTCCTCCCCAAATAAAGTCTTCAATATGTATGCATTGCCAGGTACACATTCTACTATTCGGAAAGGACCTTCCCAATTTGGAGACCATTTGCCGAACGCTCTATCCTTTGTTCCAACTGGCAATATAGTTTTCCAAACCAAATCCCCTTCTGCGAATTGCTTCAGCCTAACCCTTTTGTTATAATACCTGGCAACGCGCATTTTATTTTTCTCAATATTTTCCAATGCCTTGAGACGAATTAAATGTAAATCTTCCAATTCATCCATCATCAGATTCTTATAATCTTCTTTTGCCAACTCTTTCTGTAACACAACTCGCCTTGAATCTAACCGTAATTCCCATGGTAGTACAGCATGATGCCCATAAACCAATTCATAGGGAGACGTTTGAGTGGACCCATGACAAGCCATTCGGTAAGCCCACAGTGCTTCATTAAGAACCAAGTGCCATTTCCTTGGTTTTTCATCAATCTTCTTCTGGATAATTTTAATCATAATCTTATTTGATGCTTCTGCCTGACCATTAGCTTGGGCATAATAAGGAGAAGAATTATACAACTTAATCCCCATATCTTTGGCAAAATCACAGAATTCTGAAGAAGTAAACTGAGTTCCTTGATCAGTTGTTATAGTTTGAGGAATCCCGAATCTGTGAATTATATGTTCCTTAACAAAACTGATCATATTCTCTGACGTTACCTTCTTCAAAGGAATAGCTTCAACCCACTTGGTGAAATAATCCGTGGCCAAGAGTACAAACTTGTGTCCCTTATTAGAAGGAGGATTGATCTGACCAATTAAATCTATACCCCATCCTCTAAATGGCCAAGGCTTGATTATAGGATTCATAACAGACGCTGGAACTTTTTGAATATTGCCGAATTTCTGACAATTGTGACACCCTTTGTAATATTCAAAACAATCTTCCAACATAGTTGGCCAAAAATAACCAGCTCTCCTAATTATCCACTTCATCCGATAAGCTGACTGATGTGCACCACACAATCCTTCGTGAACCTCATACATCACTTTCTTGGCCTCTTCTTGACTTAAGCATTTGAGCAATACTCCATCGATGGACTTATAATATAACTGATCATCCAGAAACACAAACTTGAGAGCTTTGTACCTGAGTTTTCGGGAAACCTTTTGAGATGGATTTTTCAGATAATTGGTAACTTCGTATCTCCAATCACCATCTACTGGATCAGTATTTAAAACATCTCCCTCCATAGCAAAAACTTCCCGATTCTCTCGATATCCAGAAGCAGCTTGAGCTAACTTATTTGCTTCTTCATTGTACTCTCTAGGGATATGATGCAAGGTTACTATCAGAAAATTCTTCAAAAGTTCCCTACACTCCTCATAATATTCTCTTAACACATTGTTCTTGCATTCATACTGACCATTCAGTTGATTAATCACCAACTCAGAATCCCCAAAGATTTCAACAGCAACGGCCCTTACTTCTATAAGAAGCTGAAGCCCTCTAAGCAATGCTTCATACTCTGCCTGATTGTTAGTAACATGAAATCCAATAGGAACTGCATACTCAAAAGCTTTTCCTTGTGGGGAAATCAAAAGAATACCAGCACCACCACCTTTGTTACAAGATGATCCATCGAAGAACAAGGCCCAAGGCACAATGCTTATCGCCTCAACAGAAAGATCCCGATGTTGGGTAATAAAATCGGCAATAATTTGACCCTTTACCGCCTTTGCCGATTCATACCTTAAATTAAATTCTGACAATGCTAAAATCCATTTGCCAATTCTTCCATTCAAAATCGGCATTGATAGCATATGTTTGATTACATCAAAACTAGAAACCACCACGCATTCGGCATTCAACAAATAGTGCCGAAATTTAGTACATGAGTAATACACACACAAGCAAAGCTTTTCTGTAGCCGAATACCTTGTTTCCGGGTCTAGTAGTTTTCGGCTAAGATAAGCTACGACTCTTTCTTTTCCTTCAAATTCTTGCATAAGGGCCGATCCTATCGTTAGGCTATCAGCCGCCACATACAACTTAAAAGGCTTGTCAAGTTGTGGAGGTACCAGCACAGGTGGTGCCTTCATATATTGTTTGATCTCATCAAAAGCCTTTTGTTGTATGTCACCCCATATAAATTTTTGATCCTTCTTGAGCTTTAATAAAGGAGAAAAGGGCAACACTCTTTCTGATAGATTGGATATGAATCTTCTTACAAAATTGATTTTGCCTAACAATGATTGCAATTCTGTGAGATTGGTTGGCGGCACAACTTTGTCTATTGCTTCCATGCTCTTTTTCCCAACTTCAATTCCTCCTTTATGAACTAAAAATCCCAAAAACTCACCAGCCGACACTCCAAAGGCACATTTGTTTGGATTCATCTTTAAGCCATGCTTTCTTGTGCACTCCAAAGTCTTTCTTAAATCGGCTAAATGTCCTTTACGATTTCTAGACTTGACCACTACATCATCGATGTAGATCTCTACAATCCTGCCGATCAGCTCGTGAAAAATATAATTCATAGCTCTTTGATAAGTTGCACCAGCATTCTTTAACCCAAATGTCATGACTATCCACTCAAACAAACCAATATGACCAGGACATCTGAAGGCTGTTTTTGAAATATCTTCCACTGCCATAAAAATTTGATTATAGCCAGCATTACCATCCATAAAACTAATGACTTCATAACCTGCTGCTGCATCTACCAACAAATCGGCAACTGGCATTGGGTAACCATCCATGGGAGTAGCCTTATTAAGATTTCTGAAATCTATGCAAACTCTCATTTTTCCATTTTTCTTGTATACCGGTACTATATTTGAAATCCACTCTGCATACTTGCATGGCCGAATGAAGTTTGCTTCTATTAATCTTTCAACCTCCTTCTTCACATCGGCCAATACTTCCTCTTTGTATATCTTCCTTGGAGGTTGTTTATAAGGACGAAATCCAGGTTTAATGGGTAATCGATGCTCAACAATGGAACGATCCAATCCAGGCATTTCCGTGTAATCCCAAGCAAAACAATCTTTAAACTCTTTCAACAAATCTATCAACTTTGATTTATATTCTGAGTCTAACTTTGCACTAATATACATCGGCCTTGGCTTAGAACCATCACCAACATTGATTTCTTCCAACTTATCAGCCGACATAAAACCACGTCCCAACTTTCCTTTGTTGCCATCGACGGGATTTCCCATTAAAAATTGCTATGAGAGCCGACTGCTTGGATCGGCTGTTGATCCTCGCTGAAAACATTTACAGGACCTTCTTTCCACAGTTTTCCAGAGAAACAATCGACGCCTTCATATTCCCAGTAGGTAGATTCTGTGGCAGCAACACTTACCGAATCGTCAGCATGCACAACTTCAACATCATCTCCAATCCATTGAATGAGAATTTGATGCATTGTCGAAGGAATGCAGCAATTAGCATGGATCCAATCTCTGCCCAAGAGTAGACTATATGCCCCCTTGCCATCAATGACAAAAAAGGTAGTAATCAGAGTTTTAGACCCAATAGTCAGCTCGACATGGACAGCACCTCGGGTATCAGAAGGATTGCCAGCAAAGTCCCTAAGCACCATGTCAGTTTTCAACAATTCTTCATTAGTCATCCCAAGCTTCCTGAAGGTAGCATAAGGCATGATATTGATAGCAGCCCCTCCATCAACAAACATCTTGGTCAAAGGCTTGCCATTGACATATCCTTTTAAATAAAGTGGTCTTAAGTGACGATTCTTGATTGGTTTGTCAAAAACAGCCTGCTGAGTTAATACAAGCTGAGCCATCAAATCCTGACATTCACTTTCATCAAAATCAGAGTACACCTCTTCTTGGACATCTTGGCTTTCGGGAGCTACAAACTCTGATGGGAGGAAGAAAGCCATGCAAGCACTAGCCGAAGGACCACATCCATCAGGCTTCTTTTTAGGACGCCATATTTGCTTTGTTTCGGTAACTTCCTGTTCCAACTCCCTATTCCTCAACCGTTGAACTCTTCTTTTCTGACTTTTCCTCAAGCCTGGAGGACACCACTGTCCTTTTTGCCATACGTATTTATAGAAGTCAGCTTCTTCATCATGCATTCTATCATGAATCCAACCTTGACCTGCAAATCTTTTCCTTTGCTGATTCTCAAAACCATCTATTTTTAAGCGCCGATCATCTTCAGGAACCTTCGTTCCAAGTCTTTCATAGACGGGACGGCGGTTGACTCGAGATTGCCTATATTCGGAGTACTGAGCACTACACTCCGGACAATTATTTCTTGCAGGCAACCTCAAACCTTCATTCCAACAATGCCTAAAGAACGAACAACCCCAATGAGACTGCTCCTGTTCTGTCATGTATTCTTCTTGCTCCCTTCGGTATACTTCTTCCTCATACCTCCGGCATTCTTCCATAAACCATTGCTTCTTATAGTATTCCTTCTCTTGTTCCCTCTGCCACTTGTTTAGCAAAATACGGGATGTAACTCTGGGTTTGGAAGTTTGACCTTTCTCGGTTCGGCTATTCTGAAACCGAACTCGTTGCTGCAACTCTCTACTGGTGACTTGCCGATCCGGGTCAACAGCACCACTCTCCTTTGCTCTATCAGAAGTCAACACCTTCACCTTGCCTTTACCTTTGAGATCATTAGCAGAGACCATATTCACAGAGAAAGAAATCATATTTTGTGGAAAAGGCTGATCATCAATTTTCATCTTGCCATCAAACCTCAAATGTCCCTCTTGGATAGCTTTCTGGATTCGTATTCTGAACACTCGGCAATCATTGATAGAGTGAGAATTAGTGTTATGGAAGCCACAATACTTTTTGTCTTTCACTCCTTCAGGACGTAGCATAGGATGTCCTTCTGGCAGCTTGATGCGTCCTTCCTTTATCAATAATGCAAAAAGCCTGTCTGCTTTAGTAACATCAAAATCATAGGTTCCCTTCTGTTGTTTCAACCAGCGTTGATTAACTTGAGTGGGTTCCTTTGCCCAATTCAACTCAGCTGCAGCTATCTCATCTTCATCAATATACTCAGTCGCTTCATCCAGAAAGCCTTGATACGCCTCATTAGTGGCATTGTTCTTCTGAAAGCGATTATCTCTCCTGAATCCTTGGGCTTGATTACTCATAACTGCTAAACGCTGTGCAAGTTGGCCAAGATCATCAAACTCTAAACCGAACAACTTCTCCCTGATATTCGGCAACATTCCTGCTATAGCTATTCCAGGTAGTTGATCATCTGGTAAATTCAGAGAATAACACATATTCTTGGTCTCCCTAAATCTGCGAAGATACTCCAATGGCGTTTCATTTGTTCTCATCCTCAGACTCATGAGATCAACCAACTTCTTCTCATTGGTACCCGTATAGAAATATGAATGAAACTTCTGCTCTAGTTCTGCCCACGTACCAATGGAATGAGCTGGTAGAGACGTGAACCATGTGAAAGCTGGTCCTGTAAGAGACAAAGGAAAATATCGAATCCTCCAAGCTTCATCTGAAGCAGCTTCTCCAAGCTGCATTAAGTACCTGACTGACGTGCTCTATGGTACTAGTATCATCTTGACCTAGAAAACTTGGTCAAATCTGTTGGAGGCTTGACCCTTGGAGGCAATGCCACTCTGTTGTACCATTCTGGATAAGGAGACTTGTATGAATAGGATTGATTTTTTGGCTTCAAGCCGAACTGATTTTGCATCATATCAGCCATCCTGTGCATCAAAACATCAATGCCTGGATCCTGATTTCCTTGTACTTGCACTCCAGAAGGCAATCCTGAAAAACTTTTATACCCTGGATTTGGCACAGTATTGATAGCACTGTAATCAGTAAATTCTTGATATCCATCTCCATACATATTCTTCTGCAATCTGTTTGATGCTGGAGAAACTCTATAAGCTGAAGGTGGCACTTCTCCTGTGGTACCAAATGTCACCTGGCCATAGGTGGGATGTGATTGCTTTTCAGTGTGAGTCAATCCACCTATATTTGAAGGCGACGCTACTTCTTTTCCAACAGGCTTCTCTTGATGCTTTGGAACATTGAAAAGCGTCGGCCCACTGAGTGGTCCAACATTTTCTTCGAAGTATTTATCAACCATTGGGCCAAAAGTACTGATCATGATTGCCCGAAAGGTATTCAGAAAAGCTGTGTGATGGTTTGTCATGGTCTCTCCCATAGCTTTATAAACCAGGGCTGCCATCTTCTGAGCATCCTCCTCTTCAGTGTAATCAGTTTGATGCGGAAGAAGAACCCTCGGCATTGACTGCTTTTGAAATACTTTATTGCTCTTGTTTTTGGAAAAAGACATCAAGCATTTCTGTTGGTATTGCTCGCATGCTTGTAGCACTAAATCCTTATAATTATCTGGCAATTCTACCATGCTTACATCCAGAACATGATCATTGTTGATCTCAGATGCCATCTTGAACTAAAAGCGTCGTCCCACCGAGCGTGCCAAAAAGTGTGTTGACACAAAATGTAACATTGTGCCTCACACACAGCAAGCCGAAAAGCGTAGCTTCAATCGGGTTCCCGGGTGCTTCGTTATCCGGAAGCGTGCCAGTCAGTTTGACCTGAAAAACTAACAAGGGACAAAATAATTAAATGTCAAACCGGAACATGTCGGGTAATACCAGACAGTTCCACATATACGGCCCTGAAGCCACTTACAACGACATACAGCTATAGAGAGCTGTCTGCCAATGAGTTCATAAACCGTTCAGCTAATGATAAGATAAATGCACGTGGAGATCTGATTGCCGAATATACGTGCATGGGAAGACATGTTTGAACAAGTGAAATTAATTATGAGTTAATGCATAACCAAGCTCGGCAATCTAGCCGAGTTGGGGTCCATGAAGCAGGAACGTGCAAATAAATACATTCAAACTAATCTAAAACCTGCATCTGCCGCACGACACCTAGTTTCGTCAAAGCTTAAACGTAATTAAAATACACGAACCCACGACATGTGACAATCTAGATCAAAATAACTCAGCCATTACGAGCGTATTATCTATTTGCGAAGGTAATACGAAAATAATGATCATTGAAGCGCGAATAAAACCATAAGAGAGGGCCTGAACAATATTGATCTAGATCGGGCAGAAGTGTGTTACAAATATATAAAATATTTAAAACATGCAACACTGGATAACTTAATGAATCTATTTAGATTTGCCATATCTAATAGAGCCGATAACTATCTTGCTTTCACTAAGCGTATTGAACAAACGCCTGCCGCACGGTATTTACTCATAAGCAAAGCATAAGCAAAGACTTCTTGATTGTCAAGCAAAGATCCACCGCACGATCATTGAAAACAAACAAGACTGCTTGCATCACGTCTAAATCCACCGCATGATACTAGACATGATAACAAGGTTGTCGGAACTTACGGAGGTCGACGGATCGATGACTCCTCTCGAAGAACTCGACGACACGACTAAAGGACTCGAAAGTTGGCACGGGGCCGATTGTATTGATTTTGGTTGTGAACCCTTATTACATTGGTCGAGGGTCAATATTTATACCCTGGACAAAACACGAGTCCTAGAGGACTACGATTTACAAAGGAACCTTTAAATAAACTTGGAAACTCACGATTCCTTACCCTAAACTTTTAGAGTCCTTTACTATTACAACTTTCACCTTTTCGATCGGCCTTGCCTGCCATCTTCTGTCTTTCCCGAATGGAATCACCGCTTTCTGGAATAACCGACCGCAATGCATTTAGCCGACCGCTTGCTTTGTTTGCCGAATACCCTTCTTCCCGCATGTGGGTCTACATGTCATCTTCCAGAATCGACCAAAATCCAGTGTTAACAAGTAGAGCTTAGCTTGGCTATGTGAGTTCAGTCAGACCTGATATTGAACTAACAGCCAAAGAAGACAACAACTAGCTAGAATAGGGTACTAAGCTGTATACCACTGATAGAAAAATATTATGCATTAAACTGAACAGAGAGCACACCTACTGTCTATTTTGCAATGAAATTTTCAAAACCAAAACTACTGGAATTTTAACCAGTCCCTCACGACATCAGTCCAATCCATCCCAACAAAAATAATCCAAAAAATACTAAATTTTAGACTTTATGTTTGCAATCCCACTATGTCTCAATCCAACAACCAATAATACACTGTGAGGACCCAATTGGGAAGATGCTAAATCAACAGAAAATACCTACTTGGACAGTAGCAGGTTCCTTCGACTAGTAGACTTCTTGGCTAGTGGTGTTCAGCACTCCTATCCTCCATTGATTATTTCAAGCAGTAAAGCATTTGCAGCTTGGAACAAACGTAGTTGTTAGGAATCAGGCTTTGCTATTCCTCGAGTATCTGATGCTTTGCTCCCTGCAGAAATCAAGCATATCGGATATTATTAATCTGAACACACAAGCATTCGAGTAACTGGTTTAGTATAGGCACGACCTCAAGAAATTTTGCTGCTAAGTACTGTCTGGCAGTATTGGTTATTTGACCATAGCAGAGAAACATTAGGAACCTCATATATATAATCATAGGCATATATATAACAAAAACTGAAATCTGTCTTTGGTTAGTTTAGTTTTGGACTAATTCCACGTTTGTAGCAGAGAAACAATGGAACATAACGGGACCTGATAATTTTGCCTGACAAAGTAGACTACCTATTAGTAGCAGTCAGTGTTTGTTTGCTAGAAACAAGAAAGAACATGCAGATGTCTTCCCATAATTCTTTTTCTGGGAGCCACGTAGGCAACACATTTTAGACTGCGAAGCTATTGCAATTTAACATCAATTCTAAGTAGCAGTTTTGAACTTTTTGAATCATTGGATGGATGGATATTGCACAAGTCTACTACTGTCTATCTAGCCACGCTTCCATGATTCCATCCAAACAAGCCTGCATCTCAAAGTTAATTCCAGGAGACGAGCAATAGTGGGGCTTCAATTTACACTATTTTTTTGTGTAAAGCTTCAATTGACACTAGAGATAAGCAATAGTACCTGTACCTGACACTAGAGATAATTCTGCATCCGAGCAATAGTGTGTACACTATAGATTGCTGTCAATTGATAGTTACAGACTCTCTGAACGCTTCCACATGACAGCACCGGATCCATTTCTCGCACAATCAAGAACACAGCCGAAGGGGAAAAGGGAAAAGAAGTGAGCGATGCTGTACCTCTGCTCGAGGTGGGCGATGGACGCGAGCGAATCTCGCCCTTGCTGACACGAAGACGGCCGTGCTCTGGTCCGACGATGCTGCGCCCTGGAGGCCGACGACGACACATGACTGCTAGGGCCTAGGCTCGAGTGATGGGGCGGCGCAGAGGTGGGGGGCTCTGGCCAGAGATGCAGGTGCCGAGATGGGCGGCCGTGACGGCCAGAGCTAGAGGAGCCGAGGTGGGCGCGCGGCGCGCGGCGCGCGGCGACTGCCGAAGCTCTGGACGCACTGGGATTGGGAGTCCACCGGGGTGGGGTGGGGGCTGCCTCCGGCCGAAGCTGTAGGTGCCGTGGTGTGGGGACTCCACAGGGCACCGGCCAGAGCTGTAGGTTGACGGTGGCGGTCGGCGGTCGGAGCTCCAAGCATTTTTTATTTCGACCGGGACATTTTTTTAGGGGACGAAGCTAATAAACATGAGTTAAGATCGGTGCTGTAGATGTGTCCCCGGCCACAACTCAGTGATGCGTCTTTAGAACACGCGTCACATTTATTATCTGTGACTTGTGTTATCAAGAAGTGTCACGGATATGATTTCCTATTGGTGACACATCCAGCAAAAACGCGTCACATGCCTTATCTGTGACGCGTTTTGTTAACCAGCGTCACCAATACTACAATCTATCTGTGACGCGCCTTGACAATACGTGTCACATTTTTATCCGTGACGCGTCTTGTTAACGCGCGTCACGAATACATCGTTATTAGTGACGCGTCTTTCTCCTGGGGCATGGGCAACAACTAATCGGTGACGCATCTCGTGAACCCGCGTCACGGATAGATTATTGGTGACGCATTTAGTTTTTGTGTCACGAATCATCGTGTCACTGATAATGTTTTCTGGCATAGTGACACTCTGCTGACTTAGGTAGACTTAATCAATTTTCTACAGGTACACTGACTCGAGCATAGTCCGATAGTATCGACTAGTTATAGGGAAAGAACGTTGTGCCAAAAATCTTAGAACGGTTGCCCTATATGTGGCAACAGTGAAAGGGCGTATAGGACGTGCATTCATGCATATCCTGTTTATGCATTGTAGCGTTCATATTATTGGTAGATACGCCATCAATAGGTGTCACGTGTGTCGTATTGTGCATGACTAACTTGTTCCTGTTCCAGAGTTAGTTTTGCACTGTGGCTTCATGCTTCGTGTTCACGCATGGTTCATGTCTGTCATGACCCACGTCTCCCTATGCCCACTTTCTACGCTCTTATTGGACACCTGCCTTATAGTCGAACCAGTCAGTAATGGCATCGCACGTCGCTCGCCTTGAACGCGTGGAATTTGGTCGATTCGTCCTAGTGATCCCATGCGGGAACCCTAGTGGACCGTGCCAGGACCACTAAATGCTCCACCTTTATGAGCAGAGCCTGGCTTAGCCATTACTACCACCACTCGGTGTACTTTAGCTTGCTTAGCCTTTCCCTTTGAGCCAGCTTTTCGCTCAGCCTTCCTCACAACCACTGTTAGAAAATGGCAGGAGCCTGGGTTAGTAGTTACTGCCTGAACATTGAGGGTTTTCCTAGAATCCTGCATGCCACCCTGCAAAAGTGCGGAGTCAAAGATCGTCCCGAGTATGAGGACCGTGAGTATGAGGAGCATGGCACCAAGCGGTGTGAGGTTACCATCTATATCAGGAAGAGTGAAGAGTTCCCCGACCTCACTGAAGCCTGGAGTGTGACCGCAACCGGGTTTAGCTTCATCAACACCTACTAGGTTGTGGCCCACAAAGCCTTGTGGTACCTCTGCCAGATCAATGAGGAGCCCATTGCTTGTACCCCTATGAGGTTCTTTCCACCTTTGGATAAGAATCAGTAGGCATGGAGGGCTCACATGGAGGCTTTGCAAGGGCGAGAGTCGCAAGAAGATAGTCCTACCGTGGTGCACTTGACCATGTACCTGCTTGCTCTGGATGAGCAGTATGACTGACAAGCCTTGGAACTGAGGATCTGCCTCCATCAAGTCAAGGAAGCTGAGATCTTCAACCGGATGCTCCAGGTGTAGCTCGCTGAAGCGCATGCCAGTGCTGCAGCTGCTGAGAGCCGAGAGACTACCATGTCAGAAGCTCTAAAGGAGGCTGAAGATAGGCATGTCCATCAGCTGCGGGTGGCCTATCTTGTCACTAGGACTGAGCGGAGGACGCTGGCTGCTGAAAGGCATGATGCCCTAATCTTGGAAGGGATCCCTATCCACCCGCCAGAAAGAAGAAGAACCGGTGTTGTAGTGCCACCAGCACCTCCACCCTCAGAAGTGTCAGAAGTAGAGCCCTTGATTCCTCTCACTCAGCCATTGCCTCAAGAAGATGTAGATTCAAAGCCTAGGCGGTGGAAGAATCTGCCGAGCCCAAGAATGAAGATGCATGGTGCCGAGTAGATCAGTTGCCTTGGGATGTTGTGCATGTAGTAGTAGTGCTTTTCATCGCTGTTCTCTGGTATTGTACTCTTACCGTTGTTGTCGTCCATAGTGTGAGATCGTCCAACCATAAGTGAATGCTATGTCGTGAATGGGAGCCTAAATGTTTGTATGTTGTACCCGTATACGACCGTTCAGAATATGCATTTTGTTTTTTCACTATGTTTATTGCGTCCATCTACTTTAAGTTCCGTTAGACGTGCTTAAGGTTTTCAAAGGCGATGTTAAGCGAGTTACAAGACAAGTTGCCATTTAGATACCAGCAAATCAACCATGATTAGATAATTTTGTACACTGCATCGACTAATTGTGTATGTTCCAACAGAACACTTGAATCTCTTTAAATCAAATCCGCCGTTGTATTTGAATTTCTTGTCCCTTGTTGTGAAGGAAACCATTGTTGTTTGAATTTTCCCTTACAATACTCCCCTTACTCTGTGGTCTATGACTCCACTGCCTTCATGGCGTGTAAATTGGTAGTAGTTGCCTAGTTAATAGCTTATAGTGCCGTGACAAAACCGAGGGCTCCCTGTGGAATAGCTGCCACATGGTGATGCTGCTCGACACACGCTGGTATCGAGTTGTTAACCAAGTACCTTTACCAAGTTACACCGCCATACCGCTTTTGCTACAAATAATTTCCTTGGAAATGTTCAGGTGTTCAAACAGGAAATCCACAACGGGTTCATGCAATAGTGTTCTCTTGAAGTAAACAAGAGGAGGTGGTTTTGGACGAAGAATGTATGATATGGTCTTAGTCTACAGGAAAGACGGATGTGGTCGAGAAAGGGAAAGGAAAGTTAGCCTCGGGTAGTCGGGAGTGATTGTAGAAGTCTAAGTGGACGTCATGTCCCTAGCCCTATGTTTAGTTGACCGTGCTACGCTTGCTAGGTTATTTTTGCTACGTGCCCTGCGGACGCCATCTGTGCCGGGTCCATTAGCACTCCATTTTTGCGTGGCTGCGGCATCGTGCCGCACTCGCCGTCTTTGTGCATTGTGCGTTTCTCCTTTTCCTAGCATCCGGTCAGCTCTCGACTCTCATGCCTCATCCCTCATACCGGACCCCTTCCCCCTCCCTTCTTTCTTCGTTTGTGAACATGATCGCCCGCATGCCTACCTCATAGAGCGGACCCCTTCCCCTCTCCTCTCCATTATTTCCCCCTCTACCGCTTGCGCAAGAGGCGCACCATGTCTGACCTTATCTCTGTAGCATGAACCGTCTATGTATCCCACCCACGCTACATCCATTTTCGGTGTGTTGCGCCCCACCTACGTTCGCCACTATAAATGCCCTTGGTCCTTGCTCTTCTTCTTCGTCCCATTCTCCTTGCATTCAAAGTAGAGCTATGAGATCCTATCGTTATTGTGGAACTAGGTTCGTCAGTCTGAGGTGATGGTGTAATCTGAGTAGAAGAATGGATCCGGTTCGTTGAAGAAGTTCAAGTTCCCTTTGGAGGTAGTCAATCTTAGGGTTCACGATGTTTTACTTCTCAGTTGACTGTTTCTGGATTTGTTGGACCTACACCATGTTTTGGATACTCATTATCTTGTTGTTTCTCCATTGTCCTCGTCCATCTCGACTTCTGGATTAAGTCTCGATTGTACCAGGTTGCTCTTAACCATGTATCCCTAGATCCCCGAGTGGTTTAGTATTCGAAGTTATGTAATCTTTTATGTAATCCCTCATCTACGAAATGTAATCGTGTTTCCCCTCTTCTGGTTCTTGCTTCGAATCTTGGGACGAGATTCTTTTTAGGGGGGTTGGTCGTAACACCCTTGGTGTTACGAGCTTGTTTAGCACCATGATTTAGGCCTAAGAGAAATTTCCGAAACGAGTTTCTTGGATTTTGATTTAAAACGTACTCAACGTGATGAATAAATCATGTGTTACTTAATTTTGTGGACTCGAATCAACGCCCAAGTTAAATTACTCAGTCCGTAAAGATATTTAGGAATGTCGAACGACGATGCTAGCGAACGGTTTGTTCTGTTAGATTAAGCATGAAAAGCAACTTTTATAGATAAAATAAAATTCATTAATAAATAGAACGATATATATATATACTCACGGGTTTATTTTGTTAAGCACGATCTAATGAGAATGACAGCGCAGCAGCTTCATTTATTTTTCTGGCGTTCAGCGTACTCACCTTGCTTTGCAATTACGCACTGTCTTGTCTCTCGCCGTAGCTCTGCATCCCGGCGCGTTGGTGTGCCCGCGCTCCTGTTTTCTCTCCCCCGCTTGCGTCGTGTCCGATATTTTTAATGGGAGCACATGGTTCTATCCACACCGTGTCCTCTCTTCGCCGTGCACGTACACAACGCACTCGTGGAGCATGTGCCGTCCTTGCTCCTGTCGCGCTTCTCCTACATTAATGAGAGTTGGCTGAATCACACTGCTTTCTTTCTTCCTTTTCTATTTCTACTTGTCTCTATCTCTGATTGTCCTTGTCTACATTGCTTGTCTGTATTGCTTGCCTTGCCTACCACTGTTGTCTGCCTCTGGGCCATGCACTCGACATGTTCGTAGTGCCAGCACGTGTGTCGCTCAGTCACATCACGTCAAGATCAGGCCAGCACACTTTACAGCAATAGATAATAATGCCCTATTTCAAAAAATGGTTAAATCAATAGAATGAAATAAAGAAACACCTTGGTTTTATATATAACTAAAATAATTGTTGGGAAATAACGTCTTATTCAACAACTTGGATACATAGACCAGCGTTAGAGCTATCTCGTTAGCTTGTGAGGCGTGATTGGATTTCTAAGCATTTCGGCTGTTGTTGATTATTTACATCTATGCATTTGCATCAATACATATCATATAGGTACGATGATGGGTCAATGGATCAATTGAAGGATGAGTGGGAATCCGGAGATGGTGTAATGGTATTCTCTCCAGGAGATGATGCAATGGGCTTTCTATTCAGATGATGGTGGATGATCTAAAGATGCAGATACTAACTTTTTAATATATATCTTACCCAGGCAAGCCCCAATACATAACCCCTACTTTTTTGCAGTTTAAATTATATTTGTGTATTAAGTTTTAAGGAGTTGAATGAAACCCACATGCATATATACATCTTATCCTATGAGTCTTACTAGTATGATAGGATCGTATAGATTGCTATGCTACAGGACTCCGGTAGAAGTCGAGTGATTGTCTATCACTCGCGAGAGATAGGAAATATATTATTGGATTATTATCACTTGGAATATATAAAGATGGTGGAAAGGAAAATGGTGATCGGACAGGGATATGGTTTGGGTATTGGTGGGTGTAAGAGGTTGTGTCACCGTGAATGCGGGGCATGACTTGGTTACACTGCTTTCCCTGTCCATGTCGGTTAAGGACCAGTCATTGCATAAGCCATTGAGGCAAGTCACAGATTTATTATCCCGAGCACATACTTGTGTATGGGCGCTTGGAAGACTTGTTGCTCTTTTGTCGTGGGTTCCAGCTCTTTTTGGACCGACTATTAGGGTTTTGTTTTGGTGGAGGAGGTCCTTGCACCGTACCGAGTCCGGGACTCAGAGGCGGGGGCTTGGAGTCCCAGTTTAAACGGGGACCTAGGACCCCAGAACAGGAGGGTGATGGGTTGGTCCTTCTTGTGCCTTGGGTACAAGTGGGGCGTGTGTTTTTGGGGTACCTAGCTGGGGACATTGATTCGCGAATCGCCGTCGAGTCGGTACGGTTTGTTTCGTCCCTAGCACCGTAGTAAGAACTGAAAGATGAAAGATGAAATGGAAAAATGAAATCTGATTGCTTACCACCTGCTTGAAAGTAGCACAGGTGCTTACATAGAATGGTTAGTTAATGAACCAATGCGGCTATTAATAAAAATTGAATATAAGGACGCACGCTTAGTAATGCTTCGTGCAGATGCAATAAACCCACAAGCCAGATAGCCTTGTATATCCTTGGAGTCTTTTCTTTCCTCCTGTCGGGTAAGTCTTGCTAAGTACAATTGAGTACTCAGGGTTTTATTCCCCCTGTTGTAGGTGACAGGTGGATGCTAGAGCTGACCCTTGTGTGCGTATTCCTCCTGGTGGGCTCAGAGAGGATTTCCTTTACGTTGTGATCATAGTTTTTATTTATAACTCTCACTAAATGTTTTTATGAAAGTAAAGTATTACAATCTGTTGTCATAATTTACATATCAATGATTTATCATGCCATGAATAGATGTTTAATTTCGCTGTAACTCTATTCACATGTTAATATTCCGCGGTTAAATTAAATTATTCATAGCTCTGATAACATGCTCATAATCCACTACTATAATTAGTAAATATTATACGCTGATGTTGTATTAAAAGTGATGTAAGAAATGATCAAGAATGATGTAAGCTTTATTCTCTTGTTTGTGATCCTGATGAAAAAATGTGGATTTTAGATTCTCCCTCAGGGTGTGCTCGACGGAACCAAGTAATTTGGTGTCCTCCCTTGAGTGCTTAGTGTCTAATGGAAGACGAGCACTCCTGAGAGGCATTAGATTAGACGGTTCTGCCACAAGCGTATTCATGAAACAAAGATCTTTAGATTAAGGATGATCGGATAATGTTAAATGATGATGACATAAATCAAAATAACCAATGTCCATGGATCATAGCATATTTTATGGTGACTGATTAATCGAGACAAAAACAAGTACAACACACCTAAATATAAAATTTAGAAGATCCTTCCTTAAGATTACTATATATACTACCAAATAGTCGATTGATGTAGTCTTTGATTATAGAATTGGTAACCAGCAAAGGAGCGATATAAGAAAACATCATCGGCTAAATAGAACATGATCGGTATAAAGCGTCGAGCCGATAAGTTTGATGAAAAGAGTATAATATGCGAACAAATCGACTGTCTAATATAAATGTATCTACAAACAGTCTGAATCTAATCTATTATCATTAACAGTGAGGTTTGATCGGATCGATGCAACTATAATAATGATAACAAACTAAAGCCAAAGAATCTATAAAACCATCTATATGTTGACAGATTCATGAAAACATGCTATATGCGTGAGAGTATAGGCAATCGGCTAAATAGCCGATGCAGTCATAACAAACAAACATAGTACATATCATGATCATAAATAAAACCACTAATCGATAATTTCTAATCTAAAGTCTTACCAGTGAGGTTCGACCAGATCGATGCAGCTATGGTAGTGTCATTAGATTAGATCTCATTAACTAGTGAGTTTATTCAAGATTAAAATATGTCTTTGGATGCATACTATGGCCCTGTTCGTTTCTCTTATAATCCATTTTTTCAGCTTATTTTTTTAGCCGAAACAGTATTTTTCTCTCACACCAAATCAGCGAGAACAGTGTTTCGGCTTGTTTTTTCAGCAAAGCGAATGGGGCCAATGTTTGATTGGAATAGAGATAAAACAGCCGATCTAGCGAAATTAAGCCATCAATTATAAGATTTAAAGCGTGACTAGATCAAAGGACGACCAATTAAGATGATATGATACTGATCTATCTCTATCTCAATCGGATGATTTGTTATAATTAATAAAATATTAATTATAACAAGATCGATAACTTGTGAATCAACCAAAAACAGCAAGGAAAATCTTACTAATCTTAGCCTATTCGATAACCGGTGATATTATATTAAACAACAAGTTATTTAACGCAAGATCGATAACTTTGATCTATATTATGATTCGTAAGAGATCAATCAGCTGATGCAGTCTTACAAACAATGATATGGATTGATAACTAACTTATATTATAGCTCATAAAAAATCAATCAGCTGATGCAGCTTTACAAGCATAATAAGTCGTGACGGTACTCACAAGCAAGCTAGAGGTCGATCAGTCGATGCAGCCTTGTTTGCTGAAGAACTCACCGAGATCTACAGTACTCCTACTCCTAATGCGATGGCGAAAGTCGGAAAGATTGTATTGATTGAGTTTTCGTGTCCTTGTACTGTAATTGGGGTCTAATATTTATACCCAAAATCTAAATATGAATCATACTCAAATACGACTCATTACAATTTTTGGAATAAAAGAAAACTTCTAACTTAACAATAACTTGGACCCTAATTTTTTCTTATTTATAGAGTCCGACTTATCTTCCTGACACCATTTAAGCATAGCCCATGGACGCCGTCTGCTGACGTCATCTATAAAATAGTCGATTCCGATATCACATCCAACTCAGCCGATATCAATTCACATCCAATCGATTCCTTGATGACACAATCTTGAAAGCTTCGAGTTTCCGCGTTCTTTTTAAATTTTGGTGTAAACACAAACAAAATAATCTAGCTAATAAATGCAGATTTCAGATATCACAAATTTAGTTTTGATCTCATAGCTGACTCATCTATCAGTATCTCTTATCTCTTATACAACTAATCTCCACTATAGATTGTATCTCATCTTATCCTAGAGCGGCCCACGTCTCAAATAATCCTGTTCGCTTGTTGGTTTCAGCCAGCCCAAACCAACCAGCCAACAATGTTTTTCTCTCACAATAAACCAGCACCAGCCAGCCCAAACCAGCCCAGAAACCAACCAGCGAACAGGCCGAAGGACCGCACCAAATCACTAAGCTTGAATATTAAATTGCACTTGCACCTATGCACTTAGAAGACAAGAAGACTACACTTAGAAGACAAGAAAACTATTCAACTTTACGAAACTGATAAATTACCACACCAACCGTCCTAAAAGTGAAGCGATCCTCATAGCTCATAATTTGACCCCAGTCACTGCCAAATCTTTACTATTCATTTAACATTTACTCGGAGGAACGTCCTATATCCGTGTTAAAGCTGTGTACTCGACCATGGAAAAAGTTAGTATCGATTTGGCATGAGCTCGTATATATATCCGTGTTATTAAAGTTGTGTATGTACTCGATCAAGGAAACAGGTTTGTATCGATTTGGCATGAACGTCGTATATCCGTGTTAGAGCTTTGTACTCGACAACGAAAAAAAAACTTTGTATCGATTTGGGATGTTCTAATTGACTAGCGAATACTCCCTGAATTCCAAAAATAATACAATTTTCACTTCCTGAAAAATCAAATAATTTCAAGTTTTATCAAATTTATACGAAAAACTACTATCATTTATGATACCAAATAAATATCATTAGATTA
Organism: Miscanthus floridulus; assembly: GCF_019320115.1. NCBI lineage: Eukaryota > Viridiplantae > Streptophyta > Magnoliopsida > Poales > Poaceae > Miscanthus > Miscanthus floridulus. Next base: position 143,992,875 of record NC_089585.1, read on the forward strand.
GTTATGAGATACATTTTCATAGTAAACCTATTTTTAAAAATATAAATGTTAATATTATTTTCTATAAATTTAGTCAAACTCAAAAAAGTTTGACACATCCTAAATCTAGAATGGTATTCTTTTGGGACAGAGGGAATACGTTGCAATTAGAGCGTCTCCGAGAGCCTTTCTAAAATCTACTCTCTGAATCACCACTTAGAGTCATTTGAGTAAAAACTCATTTTCTATATCTTTGTATTCTCCAATAACTTCTCTATATCTTGTGAGCAGTCTAGAGAATCATCATCGCTCTTCAATTTGGCTAGCGAGAAATCCGGAATAGAGGATATCTATATATTTCTTCACCAAAATCTCTATTCTTGTAAATTAGAAAATACATAAAGAGTCTCTTAGAGATGCTCTTAGACATACATATCTTGCATGGTTACTTGATGACTTGCGGCTTAGAAATTTACTTTTCGTGCCATTCTTTTCAATTCGTCTTGGAAATGGACATCATGCTGTGCCAAGATTTGTGCTTCTCTAGATCATACTGACATGAGAGGCTTGGTGATTTATCTAATGTGTTTTAATTCTCTTAGAATCGGGCTCATACCATGTTTGGACATGTTGCTGTAATTCATAGGTATTAAAGAGAGTGATGGACCACAAAAACTCTTAGTATTTATTTATATAGTATACGATACAACCAAACTCAATATGTCTTAGAATCAAACTCTGTGCTATCATAGGACGTCCTAGAGAAAATTCTTTCAATGCCATCTAAAATTATACACATCCTTTATATGCCATTAGAAATTATAGCTTTCCTTCAATACTATTCATTCATACCTTTTCATATCTTACTATATGCCACTTGAAATTATAGCTTCTTTTGATTGTTATTCATTTAGGATTTTTCATCCGTTATTATATGCCAACACTATCAATTTTATATTTTTTCCAACAAATAAATGTTGCGCAAACAAAAATCATGAACACCAATATATATACCTAATGAATGTTCTTGAGGGCATTGACACGAAAGGACTGAATGATCAAAAAGAAAATGCTTCCACATGTTTCTAATAAAGGTAAAAAAATGCATTTTCAATTTTCACTTAATTGTAATGTATTTGCAAATTGACATCAGTGGCACACGAGGCAAGGAAAAAATAAAACTAATTGCAATGAAGAGAAGATGTAATTTTGGATGGCATATGGGGAATAGATATGGCTTTCGATGGCATGTAAGGAATTTTCTTCTATATGCTATGGGCTTTTAGGAGAACCTTGTCCGCGCTCTAGGTCTAAATATTTTTTTTAAGTAATATGCTATTTCTTTTTCTTAACTCAAACATTTTCATGGGAACCTTTTTTTTCTTTGTTAAATATCTTTTTCTTCTGAGATAAACCAATTTTTTTGTCATTTCCTATGGGAGCCAAAAAAAATCAAAGTTCGAGTTTCACTTACAATTTGCGGACAAAATTACTTGCAACAGTGCATGCGAGCTGCGTTGCTATTGACATCCCACGTCTGGAACACCGAACACGCCACGTCTGGAACGCTCAACAGTGAACACACACAGCCCCCTTCCCCGTCACACGAGACACGACACAAAAGCGAGAAGCTCGAGCATTGTCCCCGAGGAGCCAGGGGAGAAGAGGAGAAAAAACCCAACCCACCGTCCCACCCCAAGTGCCAAACCACAACCAGTTCCCTCCGTCCGTCCCTCCCCCCACCGCCGAGAGCCGCCGCCCAGGAGATCACGCGCTCATCGGTCATGGAGTCCGTCTAGCCTCCGCTCCGCTCGTCCGCGCCCACTCCAAGCAGCCGCAGCGGTGATCAGGTGAGGGGCCCTTCCTTGTTCCTTGCACTGCTACATCGGTGCGCGACTTCTCGAGACCGTCGCCCGCCGCTTGCAAACTCTCGCTTCCACGAATCAATCCGGTCGCTTGTCTTTGTTTCCCTTCTCGCACCGTCGCACGCGTTTCGGCTCTCATCTCTCGCCCCTGAGGCCCCGACCCCGCCGGTGCCGGAAGCTAGGGGGCCAGGGCGTTGCTTTGCTCCACCCTCAACGCGGCACTTCCTGGCGAACCCGCCGTTGGGTAGGCTGCGCGCGCCCCTCTTTTCCCTCTAGACCCTATTTAGGTCTGAAAGTTCCGAAATTTGCCGGGGAATACTTCCTATCGTCGTTTCCTGTATGTACTGAGAAAATTTGATGGTTTGCGATCACAAACACACAATTTGCCATATTCGAGTTTGGAATCTTGGAGTTCATGCGTCCAAAGCAGACATTTTTTGTTGAAACTTTCTTTTTAGTTGGATGAAGATGATTTCTTTTTTGGTTGGTTGGTTGGTTTTGGGGGGACGAGGGTTTTATTTGGCTGTTGAATGTTCTGCTTGTTTGGTCTTGGGGAGGAGGGGCATGCATGCTAGAGTTGGAGAGGAACCTACCTACCAAATGGGTTTGCCGGTTTGGTGAATCAGCCAGAGCCCAGAGGTGACTCAGGTGAAGCACCACTGGTTGAGAAATGGGAATTCAGCGGACACCTGAATGGTAGAACTAACCATCATTGTTGATTCAGCATTGTTAGGAAATGAGAATGCAGTCAGTCATGTCCTGAATTTTCTGTAATGGCTAAATCAATAGACAATAGGTGTTCTGTGACTAGACCAAATCAGCTAGTTATGCACTTATGCAGCCACGTGTTGTCCATGATCCTTTAGTCTGATATATTCCTCTCTGTCACTTGGTGAAGTGTGCAAATATAAGTTAGGAAGTCACTTGTGAATTTATAACACTGTTTAAATTTTTCCCATTTTGTTAATCAGGTACTGATGACATGATCATTAACTGTGCTTTCTTCACACAGGAACTCTACTGCTGCAGGTTGAGATGAACCGTCCATCGAATTTCATGCCTACTCCTGAACAGGATGTTCTGGATGTCAAGCCCTTGAGGACATTGGCTCCAATGTTCCCTGCACCCTTGGGTGTCAATACATTTAACCAGTCAACCACACCACCATTGATATTCGTCACTCCTGCTGGACAATTTCAAGGGGGTTTTGGTGCTTGGAACAATTCTGCTGCCAAATCATTTTTCGCTTTCGGCAGCGAGGATGCTAGTGGAGGCAAGGCTCACAAATTTGGTGATCAGAATACTGGTAGTGGCAAGGCTGCCACTTTTGGTGATCAGGATGCTTTTGGTAGCCAGAATGTCGCCACTGGTGTGCAGGATGCTGCTGGAGGCCAGACTGCAACCGATTGGACGTCAGATGTGAGTGCCAATCCTAATGGCCCAATTGACGCCACCCCCATTTCATCTTACAGGTCAACACAGCCTATTGTTATATCACTGGATGATGATGATGATGATAATGACGACGATGATGAGCCTTATGCTGCTAACAAGACATCAGCATCTGGACGCAAGATCAAGAGGCCATCCCGTCTTAGCGGATACAATGTGAGCGATGGTTTGGTAAGTGACAGCTCCAACAGCACGAAGGTTAAGCGCCCCAAATCCTCTCACAAGAAAGCTGCTGCTGACAATGAGCATGCGTTGCTTCCTCCATCTGATGATCCTAGGGAAACTGTGGAGGCAGTTCTCATGACCTTTGAGGCATTGCGGCGTAGGCATCTCCAATTGGATGAGGCACAAGAGACTAACAAACGTGCAGATCTGAAGGCTAGTGCCATCATGATGGCCAGTAATATCAGGGCCAACTCTGGGAAGAGGATAGGGGTTGTTCCTGGAGTTGAAATAGGGGACATTTTCTACTTCAGGATGGAGCTATGTATTATCGGGCTGCATGCTCCTAGCATGGCCGGAATTGACTATATGACTGCCAAGTTTGGTGATGAGGATGATTCTGTTGCAATATGTATTGTTGCTGCTGGTGGTTATGACAACAACGATGATGATACAGATGTACTGGTTTACAGCGGTTCAGGAGGTAATAGCAAGAACAGTGAGGAGAGGCATGACCAGAAGCTTGAGAGGGGTAACCTGGCTCTTGAAAGGAGCTTGTCCAGAAAAAATGTAATCCGTGTGGTTCGGGGCTATAAGGATCCAGGTTGCTTGACTGGCAAGGTTTATATCTATGATGGCCTCTATAGGATTCACGAGTCATGGAAGGAGAAAACGAAGAGTGGAATATTTTGTTTCAAGTACAAGCTGCTGCGAGAACCAGGACAACCTGATGGGGTTGCAATCTGGAAGATGTCCCAGAAATGGGTAGAGAATCCAATAACTAGAGGCAGTGTTTTACATCCTGATCTATCATCTGGTGCAGAAAATCTCCCAGTGTTTCTTGTTAATGACATTGACAGTGATAAAGGGCCACACCATTTCACCTATACCACTCAGATCGAACACTTGAATCCACTCAGTTCTGTGAAACCTTTAGAGGGTTGCAGATGCCTTAGTGTTTGTCTGCCTGGTGATGCCAACTGCTGTTGTGCACAGCGTAATGGAGGCAGCTTACCTTACAGTTCATTGGGATTGCTTGTATGCCGCAAGACTATGGTTTATGAATGCGGTGAATCCTGTCGGTGTTCTTTCAATTGCCGTAACAGAGTGACCCAGAAAGGAGTTAGGATCCACTTTGAGGTCTTTAAAACTGGTAATCGAGGCTGGGGTCTTCGTTCATGGGACGCTATACGGACTGGTTCATTTATATGCGAGTATGTTGGTGAGGTTATTGATGATGCTAAAATTAATTTGAATGATATTGAAGATGATTATATATTTCAGACATTGTGCCCTGGTGAGAGGACATTAAAATGGAATTACGGACCTGAATTGATTGGGGAGCAAAGCACAGATATTTCAGCTGATACCTTTGAGACTCTACCCATTAAGATAAGTGCTAAAAAAATGGGAAACATCTCACGTTTCATGAACCATAGTTGTGCTCCTAACGTCTTTTGGCAGCCAGTTCAGTTTGACCATGAAGATGATCATCGGCCACATATCATGTTCTTTGCTTTGAAGCATATTCCTCCGATGACAGAGTTGACTTATGACTATGGTGACATTGGAGCTGATTCTAGTGGTGTACGGTCTCCTAGAGCAAACAACTGCCTTTGTGGATCCTCAAATTGTCGGGGATTCTTTATCTGACTGTGGAAGATGCATATTCTATCTATCAACATTCAAATCTACCAGCTAGGTAAAAACTTCTATTGATCTTTTTTCGGTTCTGAGCATCAGCCATGCTTCTAGTTACCAATGAAGTTCCTGTTTCGTCTAAGGGGTTGAGTTTTCATAGGCAACCAGTTTTTGTTGGTACTGTTCCAGTCTAGCTTGTTTGCTGTTGATGTTTCTTACTGTGAAACCATCAACAACAACAACAACAAAGCCTTTAAGTCCCAAACAAGTTGGGATAGGCTAGGGTTGAAACCCCGCAGAAGCCATCAAGGTTCAGGCACGTGAATAACTGTTTTCCAAGCATTCCTATCTAAGGCTAAGTCTTTGGGTATATTCCATCATTTCAAGTCTCCTTTTATTGCCTCTACCCAAGTCAACTTCGGTCTTCCTCTACCTCTCTTCACGTTACTATCCTGTTTTAGGATTCCACTACGCACCGGTGCCTCTGAAGGTCTCCGTTGGACATGTCCAAACCATCTCAACCGGTGTTGGACAAGCTTTTCTTCAATTGGTGCTACCCCTAATCTATCACGTATATCATCGTTCCGAACTCGATCCCTTCTTGTATGACCGCAAATCCAACGCAACATACACATTTCCGCGACACTTATCTGTTGAACATGTCGTCTTTTCGTAGGCCAACATTCTGCGCCATACAACATAGCAGGTCTAATCGCTGTCCTTAAAACTTGCCTTTTAGCTTCTGTGATACCCTTTTGTCGCATAGGACACCAGATGCTTGGCGCCACTTCATCCACCCTTCTTTGATTCTATGGCCAACATCTTCATCAATATCCTCGTCTCTCTGTAGCATTGATCCTAAATATCGAAAGGTATCCTTCCTAGGCACTACTTACCTTCCAAACTAATATCTTCCTCCTCCCAAGTAGTAGTGCCGAAGTCACATCTCATATACTCAGTTTTAATTCTACTGAGTCTAAAACTTTGGACTCCAAAGTCTCCTGCCATAAATCTTACTGTGAAACCATGGCTATTTGTCGATGTATCTTCCATCCTACACAGTTTTATCCATGCACTGTGTCTCATGATGTTGGCCAGAAGGCCGAGGACCATATCTGTTGTCTCAAGAATGGGATTTTGTTGTTAACAAATTCTCGTCGTTGTTGACTTCAAATTGTTGTGCTGATTCAACAGCTAATGTCGCAAGACAGCATCAAGTTTTCATCATCCAAAATTATCAGTCCATGTGAAAATATTTTATGTGACATTTTCAATCTAGTCCACCTATATTTGTGGAAACATGTAGTGGAACGATCTCTTACTAATGGTCTTACATTTTTTGTAGATCCTTTTTGGTGGAATCTGAAGGAAAAGTAGGACTATTCGAATGGCTTACATCACTCTGTCGTTGTGGAACCATTAAATTAATTAATGTCAAGCTTTTAGATGCCCATTCAGCAATTAGCGCTCAACTGTTCCTTTTGTGGGGGGAGATTGTTGGTCTTGCAAGATCAATTTTGTATAGTGTGTAGACTTGTAGAGCATTTAGTGCTTTGGCCCTTTGGGTGGTTTAACTGAAGTTACTGAACCCTTGTCGTCGACTATGAATTCAAGTAAGATATTCAGATTACCGCTGTTATGCTGACATATGATGGTTGAATGGTTATCTGAACTCTCTCGTTTATTGTTTTGTTCTCTCGTTTATTGTTTGGTTTCAGTTGGTGTCTTGGAATGTATATACGAGGGCCTTTACGATGGTGTTTTGATTGTTTTCCCTGTTGTCCCGGCCTCCCATGATTTTGGAGCCAACAAAGAACTCAAATAGATTCATTTGTTGGTTGTCCGTAATTCCATATGTTTGACGGTTTCCTGATTAATACCAGAAAAGGTTCCGTAAAACCCAACGTAGTTGATGTTATATTTAGCCTAGACAATGTCGTTGTTCGCTTGCTTGATGCTGTTTTAACTGTGTACGGTAACTATTGTAAAAAAAATGAGTACGGTAATTAAGAAAATAACACTACGCACAATTACAAAAATAAGTTCGCCTAGGCAGCTCGCCTGCCAGGCTGCATCCTGGCCCCAGCCGCCTGAAGGTGCCTGCGCCAGGCAGAGTAAAGCAAACAGAACCCTAGTGGGGATCTCTGCCATGTTAAGATTTCTCGGAATACAGGACAGTATCACCACTCTTCGCAGCTCCAACTGATACATTGGGTACATGACTACGGTTGCATACTTGCATTTACAAATACATTGGCAAATTTTGCCAAACTCAAAGCCCGCCCCATTGGTAACAAAAAAAGCCTATGCTACAAAAGTCTAAAGATACAAATGAAAAGATTGGTCAAAGCATCCTCGTGGTGTTCCCAACTCTGCATTCACATGTACATACGCTCCTTGACTCCCTGACCAAACGTTGAGAACGCCGAATCTGCAACTTGATATTTACCACCTTGCCAGCAATCTGCATTTTAGTTTGAAATGTCAAAATGATTACAATAAAACATGTGCTCTATAAGTAGAACCCACAAGATTTATGAGCAATACAAATGCAGCTGCAAATGAAACAGTTAACATCCTTAAAACTTAGGAGAATTGAACATGCAGTAGCAGGAATGTCATCAATCTAAACAGATGATGTAGCAAGATAAGACATTCCATAATACACATTCACGGATGCTACTGCTAGAATAATGTCAACGAAATTACCATCCTCCATGCAAGGTCTTCTGGTCCAAGAGGCTGGGCAGGACTTGAATACAGAAAATGTATTGAATACTGTGAATGAATCAGGAGTAAATTATTAGTCATCAATAATGAACCTTCCAGTCTATATGTACAGTTAAGAGTTGGATAAAGAGATCACCTTCACAAGATTAGACTGAATTTCTCTTATTCTTTTGGCATCGATTCCTCTTAGGTACTTCACGAGCCAGCCAGGTTGCACAGCATCACTCGATGAAACAAACAATGCTATCTGCACGATAAAGCTCATTATTCGCATTGCAGATTCACAATAGAGCGCAAAGGTGTTTTGAACAACGGCAGCTTAAATGGACATGAGAAACGGTGAGATGCAATGAAATATCTGCTATAGCCAGTCAACCACAGGGTTAAAAGAAATCTTGACACTGATATTGCCGTTCCAGCATACTGCGATCATAATCTGCTGCATCTGCATGCATCCACATAGCATACAGTAGTTTGGATTACAGTGTTTGTGATAGGCATGTTCTCTTTAGTGTACTCTCGATCAGTATCGCCAATACACCTCCCCTTTGTTGATAGTGACCATTATAGCCAAGGCACCTTCTTCGTTACATCACAATGCAAGTGCATATCAACGAAACAATCCTGAGGTACACGTTTTTTCAGAGTGACTAGAATGTTAGAAGCTCCTAGCCTCAAGGGCTTATTGGAGCCCAAACCAAGGGGTACCTTTTGGATCTCTGCTACCCTTACTTAGCTAGCAGCTTGCTCGGTACTGCTTGCTGTGGCTAAAATTACCGAGCGCACCATAGGTTAGGGAGTTGGAAAGAACCTAAAAGGATAACCTTCTAAGGCATGCTCACTTGTACCAATAAGGAATAATTTGCTCTTGGCGGAGAGCCAAATAAGTTCACTCTCAGCGGGAAGACTAGCAGCAGTAAAATTACTGCAATTTCCCATCATCCCACTTTTAACTGCTCCAATAACTAGCTAATAAAGCATGCAGTTAAATAAAAAGACAAGGCAACCATGGATAGTTTGTCCGGTTGAGCTATATCTCAGCTCATTAAAGAACTAATCATACCCGAGGTCCGTAAATGTCAGGAAAGAGGTCACTAACTGTACTTTTAAATCATCTGTAGCCATGGAGAACAGAATACCAGAACTGTCATTTTATCAATAAATATGCAACTATCAGTTCTACACTGCTACTGTTAAGGGCACTGATGTACAGTGTTTGTTTCTATTATGGGGACTCAACTACCAAGAGGTCCCTCATTTTCTGTGCATCTAATCAAATTTTGGCTTGTGCCTATCTTGAAATACCTTACCACTATGAGAAGAAATTGTTTAATGTATCTTGCATTAGTTAATGATATTAAAAGATGCCTGGATTGCCATCTTTACCTCCCTATAGTCAAGTATTCCTTCAAATGGAAGCTCCAGCTCATCACTTATTATAACTGGAATACAACCACTGACGATTGCATCAAACAGGCGAGCAGAAGATGGGGTATCCCCAGCCGGACTCAAGCAAAAGAGAGACTTGCGCATGCCATCCTGAGCTGCTGCTTTTCCCTGAGCTCCAGCAGAACCTTCTTCTATAAGTATGTCTTCTGCACTTTTTAGTTCCTCCACAAGTTTACTGCGGATCTTTCCTCCCTATAATAAGAGATAAAAAAAGGTCAACAAAATAGATACATACAAACATAGTCCCTCTGTTCCAAAATGTAGGTCATTTTAGTTTTGTCCTAAGTCAAACTCCTAACTTTGACCAAGTTTATAAAAAAATATATTAACACCTAAAATACCAAAAAAATGCACTATCAAGACGTATTGCATATGGCAGATTTAATGAAACTAATTTCATGCTGTAGACGTTGGGGTATTTTTTTTATAAACTTGGTCAAAGTTAGAGAGATTTGACTTAGGACAAAACTTAGACGATCTACAAAGGGGGGTATGGCAAGTAAAAGTGGAAGTTTGCATGCATATATTCAAAACAATAAAAACCTAGGGAGTGCTACCAAGAGACTTACAGCATTTCTCTTCAGTCTTCCTCGAAAGAACAGCAATATACTTCTTTTGAATTGAGTTTCTAATACACACTTATGATCACAAAGATCAACGTTTGGAACATATGGAAGGATGACATCCTTTTCTAGATATACCTGTCCAGGTTTATACCTGAAATAAGACGGTAAAGTGATGCACTCAAGTAGTTTTCCAAGGTAAAGTGGAAATGGGCAAACAATGAATATCAAACCAGTTCCCGGTGGAGTCCATATCAGGTAGAAGCCATATTGCCTTCTTCACAAATCTCCGGACTGACTTAAATGACCATGGATGATGAACAGGAATGACATGATCTCTGCCTTCTGAACGTTGCCAGGCAGGCTGATCTGTCACCCACTTTAAAGCTTCCTGGCATCAAGGAGTAATGATGATAAGGTTCTCTTGGAATAAATAGAGGCAAATAAATAATAAACTAATATCCATCCACAGAGATAAACATTTTAAATAATTTTCCTACTGTCAATAGAACCAAACTCAGGCAATGTTGTCTGTCATTACAATTTCAGATATAATTGGGGAAACAAACCCAACACTCTTCAATAACTGAATGACATATACCAAAAGGAAGGATCAGATTTTAATTTCATCAACAAATTTGCCTACATAAAGTCATAAACGCTAGACTGTCCATGAGGGTGTCCTCAAGCAAACAATTTTCTGAAAAATAAACCTTAAGAGATGCTCCCAGACCCTATAAAGTGCCTTGCATCCTTGTTTCTCCAGCAGGAAGTAACTGATTGTCGTGAAGAATGGCACATAGAAAATGTCAGCTTCTTCTTGCCGCTGAACCCTAATAACACTCTTCAAAAGTCTTTGTGATTCAGGTGCAATGAGATCCGCCCACAGCCAGTAGTCAATAGAATGCTGCAAATGTGAACGCAAAAACAATTTGATTGTGTAGACAGATGGATAAAGTTCAATATCTTAAAAACTATGTGATATTTAATTACATGATTACACACATGATCTTTAGCTGTAACACAATATGCCTTAAACTGTAGCATGTAAGAGACATATCATTTTGAATCCAATGCATAGAATCAAGTGCTAATCTAAGATTATATCTGTAGCTAGAATTGTGAGATCAAAGTGCATTGCTTGTGGTATGAACTTTGCCTTGCCACCCAAAACAATGCCAAGAGTCATGTATGGTCCAAAAAAGGAATTCTGAAACTGGTTTAAGAATAAGATGTACTCCATAGTACTCTAATCTAAATCACATTCACCTCACAACAGAAACTTTCCATAACGAAATATCATGAGCATATTAAATTCTCACTAGTCAAAATGCGCTATTTCTGAAAGCAGTAGCTGACCCATGCTACAGCAGATTGGAGACTACCAGCTCTAGAGATCTAGTATACAAGTTCACAACCCATTTCAGCAACATCTCCAAGCATTCCAAATTCCAAAGCATCGAAGAGCAGATACATCAGAAAGGAGACTAGGATAGTACAATTATCCCACTTCCAACCAGGAAATAATCTACGTGAATCAATGTGCTGAACTTTTTCAGCATTACGGGTAAAGCCACCTTCTGTCGTCACGATCCACCACACTTACACAACCAAATCGCGAAGTACGCGTCTCATAGCATCGCGGCTAAAGAAAAGTAGAAGACGGAACAGAATTGCAATTCGATCTCACCGCACGCCCACCTGCTCGATGAGGCGGTGCACGGGGCTCCCATTGGACGTGAGGTTGTCGGTGTCCCCGTAGGAGTCCCTGAACAGCCTCAGCAGATCGTACGTGAACTTGCTCGGCATCTCGTAGACGTAGACCCTGAGCGGCCCCGCGGCCGGCGCGGGCCATGCGGGGTCGTCCCCGTAGAGACGGGCCTCCTCCTGGACCCGGATCGCGGCGTCAAGTTCGCCGGGAGCGGCGGCGGAGGCGGAGGCAGAGGGATGCGGGTCGGAGAGGAAACGGTCGAGGGAGGCGAGGAAGGAAGTGGTGGCGCTAGGGCTCGCGAGGATGGCTGGGCCGGGTCGGTGCGAAGAGGGGGAGAGGAGGAGGAAGTAGGAAGCGGTGAGGAGTATGAGGGAGGCGGAGACGGCGGCAATGAGTCGGCGGGAGGAGGAGGAGGCGAGGCGCGAGTGCGCCGGGGAGGGGAACTGCTTCCCCGCCATGGCGGTGACAGGTGAGCAGCGATTCGCTGGAGACCCACCGGCACCGGAGGTGGTCGCTGGTCGGCGGTTTGCGACTAGCTTGTGCTTGTCAAGAAGCAGCCTTGTATGGGCTGCGTCAAGGTGTCATTTGGCCCAAGTACCGATAGGCCTGTGGGCCTATCAACCAATACAGCCCATTTACAGTTTCTACAGCTCTGAAAGGCATCCTCCGTTGCTCCAAAAAAAAAAAAAAAAAAAAAGAGGCATCCTCCATTTCTCTTTGTGTGTCATGCTCCTATCATATTTCTTATATATATAGATATAGAAAAAAGGGTTTCTGTGGCAAACCATATCCTACAGTGCCCTCAAGTTTTTTAGATAGATAGATTTTGATACTATTGTTTTGGGTCCTATTCATCCTATCCTTTCTGCTACTTACGTAGTATATTGTTGACTGTCACCGCATATACCTGATGGAAATCGTGTACCGCCCACTTGGCAATTGGCATGATGACGAAGATGAGGTCGCCATCAGATAAATAAATTATTGATGCATGGCGTAAGAAAGAAAACGGAGCTCATTCATCAAAGCAAAGCAGCATGCACGAAGTGATGTACGCACCAATGCAAGGATGTGTGTATGCAGCATGTTGTATGAGTGTATGCGTATATGTGTGTGCTTTGATATATATACCAAACTAAACACGCAGCTCATCACTTCCAATCGATGTCATCGTTTTCGTCCGCCCAAAAGAAGGCCAATGCCCAGTAAGAGATGTGTGCCAGCAATGTATAAATCCCCGCCCAACTCCAACCACAAGCTGCAGGTGGTATACCTATAGTAATTAATTATACTTTCCATGGGCTGATCTCTTTATATTATCTAGGAGTATATATCTCTAAAAATGATTACTCTCCATGGTCTATACGAATGGTATCATCCCGGATATTTATGCCAAACGCTTCTATTATCTACTAAAAACGCATGCGTTGCTTCAAAAAAAAACTCAAAACGCATATGCTTAATTATATATTCAGCACTGTCAATTAATTTGTGACAACGCTGGGATTTGAATTCAACAGCAAAAATAGTATATATATTCCTCATAATAACCATGTATAAAATCCTGTGTTCAAGAGAGTCCTTAATTAAGCCCGTTCGGTTAGTCCGTTCCGGACCGTTTTACGGTTCCATTGTTATATAAATTACCGAAGGAATCCTCCGGCTGGCGGCTAGGATTGATTCCTAACCAACCGAACGTGGCCTTATTATTTGCTTCAAGGATTTAGAAGCCAGAGGCTATGAAGAAGAAAGGGTGGGAGCACGTGTTTGGACTTGAGATATACCCCTCTACCGCATCAAATCAAACAAGATCATGGTTCCTTTCCTTTTGCTATGCTATAGTTAAACTAGCTAGCAGGTCACGACGGACGCGTGATCATATAGTCTGTGTACGTTTCCGGCTATCTGCTATATGATATGATGATGGTGGTGGTGATGCATGATAATGAGTTGCGTGCTGCTTTTGTTCCCTTCTTTTGCAATTCGGAGGATGCAATAAACGTTGAGAGATGTGGTATGCATATATGCATGAGAGAGTCTAGAGTACACTCCTATATCTCGTCATTTCTGAACTAAATTTGGCAGCAAAGTAGGGGAGTCACTGACTTACGGAAAGCTCTTCGGCAGTACGTCGACCAGCTCAATCGCACATGTTTTACCTTTAAAAAAACTGTTGTTCTATCTATTCTAAATTGCAGTTCACTTTACCTTTATTTAGCTTTAAATCAAACTTGTTTTTAACTTTGATCAGGTTTATAAAAAAAAGTATACCAATATTTAAACGAGCTCAAGGGACGATCAAAATCAGCATTAGAGGTGGTGTGGCTGGTTAGGGACAAGGAAGATAGCGGAGGAGGACAAGGAGGTAGAGGTGGCAAAGAGCCCAGTAGGAGGCAGGGGGTGAGGATGACCATAGTGTCTTCGAAGTCGAGCTCAAAGGCCGTGAAGGACCTGGTGGAGCTTTGCTATGCCTCCGTCGACACGGCCGGCGAAGGCATGTTGGGGCTCCATGCTCGACGACTTTCGCTTCGTGGAGGAGGGAGTGAGAGGAAGAAAAAAGCTAGAGACCAACAAAGGAAGAGAGAGTGAGATGTGGAAGTGGAAGATGAAATAAAAAAAACTTAAAAGTTATGTCAGTGATAGATTGACAAGTTCGACTTGTCGTAATAAGAAAGATAAGGACCCTAATTTTAAATTTTTATTTTTTGTGAGTAAGGACCCTAATTTAAAAGCTGCCGGTAGAGTTACAAGTCCAGAAAACAGAACACGTGAAAAATAAAAAGGCCTCTAAATCAAGCAACATCCTAATAATTTCGCAGTTATTTGCTGAAGCTGTTCTTCCTACAATCCGTGTGCGGCAGCACCAGCACAGTCCAACACATTGCATGACTTCCGGGGACTTGGCCAAACGGATCCACTTGACGATCTGCATGCGTGCGTAGGCAGTGGCGCCTACGTACGCGTACATGCACGCATGTATGGCCCGCCGGAATGCCGGCCGGCCGCGCCGCCGTATGCGTGCGCGCGCCGTTGCGCGACGTCTGCAAACCAATCTCCTTGTGCCGGCCGCACACACCACGTACGTACGTCCAAGTCCAATCCGTCGTCGTCTCAGGCGGACAGTGCACCGGCGCCGCGCGCGCTGAGCTCATCGGTCGGTCGGTCATCGACGCGCGCAAGCAAACGCGATCGCCCGTCACGGCACGGCCGGCCCTCGATCGCGCGCCTTCGCGAAGTACTTCCTGGCCGGACACTTGTTCCGATCCCTCATCAGTTGCCAGGCGCGCGGCCGCGGCTAGCTAGTCGGCTCGCATTCACAACGACCCGGCCGACCGCGCGCGTGGGCAGACGCAAGAGAGATCATGATGAGCTGCGTTCGGCTGACGAGTGACGGCTAGCTGTAAGAGAGAAGGCTCGCTCGATCATTGTGTGTACACTTGATACGCGAAGGAGAGATCGAATGGTGCGTGCAATGCAAGCGTACCTCGATCGGTCGCAGCTCGGGAGCGTGAAAATCGCCGAGGAGATCTCGAATAATCCTAACCTGCACGTACGTTCATTTGACATGCATGCACAGATGGTGCAGATTTCTGTCGATCCGGTCAATGCAGAAGGCACAACAAGTAGTACGTACGTACAAACCGTAAACGAACTACCACGACGACCCTCGACCTTTTGAAAACGAAACGCGTACATATATGGAGTGCGTTGTTATACCCACCACATGCATACATGCAGATCGATCGATGGTGCAGGTTCTCTCGATCGGTCAACGCAGAAGGGCAGAAGGCACAAGTACACGTAGCTAGCAGAGTAGCACGAGTCTCCGACGACCTTTGAAAACGCGTATATTTACGTCCTCGTTACACCCCCCCAAAAATAGCAATACCAGTACTGAACGGACTAGTACGTAGAGATTGACCGAGCGGTACAGAGCACTTGCACAAACTGACTCAGTGACTCACGCATCGGGTCTGACCGATCCAGCGAGTTAAGTTGCGTGCAAACGCCTTTCAAGCTCGAACGGCAGGAACGCAAAACTTGTGTGTATTTTTGCCTTCTTGTGCCCTTATTGCAGCAGTTTCGTGCTCTTTGTGATTCCTTTTTTTCATTTGTGGCGGGTAGCCGTGAACCTGACGTACACGTAAGGCCTCGCGGATTCGTATCAATCCACGTGGGTTGAAATGGATTAGAGTGTGAAACTTAAACTAAATTATACTCCATTCCATTCTAACGCACGTGAATTAAGGTGAATCGGTCTGATGGATTTTAGGATTTTCAACGAAGAAGACGGCAGAATCCACGCGCATCAGCCGATCATTCAATTAACGGCCTCCGCAACCAAAAAAATAAAATAACGGCCTCCCCGTGTCACCCTGACGCGGCACAGTATCTTTCTTTTTTTTCTGCTGCTACTGTGCTACACCTAGCTCCCACAGTACGTGTACAGTATAATACGGTGTACTCACAGATTCGTGGCTGTGCCTGTGCGTGCAGGCGCAGTGCAAGCACGATAAGGCTGCCACACGCATATGCAGGGTCGGGGTGACCGGGTGAAGGTCAGCAGCGCCGATGTCACGCGTACCCGCGGCCAGACAGCCTCGAGCCCTCACTTCGACTCGGCCAAACGTGGACGATCCATCCACCACCACTAGCGAGTCGGCCATTGCGGCCTGCAGAAACGATGAACGCGTCGTGGATGCAAACTTTGCTTTTTATACAGAGCAATTTCTTCTTCTTGGAAGGACTATTTTATTTTATTTTCTAAAAGCTAGTGAGCACACAGAACGTTACTCCTATTTTGTCCTCTTCCGTATCGAAATTAAAAGACGTTATAGCTTTTCTAGATATATTGTTTTCGTTATACACTATGTCTAGATGTATTATAAAAGTGTATGCAGAAAAGACAAAACGTCTAGTATTTTGAAGACGGAGGAAGTACCGGTAACGGGAAACTGAGAGCGAATGCAGTCCGATGCGACCGAAGTCAGGGACGGAGCACCGCCACCAGCCTACCCGGCGTGATTTTTTGTCCCCCGTACCCGTACGCACGCGCGCCGGCGTCTGGAGCTAAACGGCGCGTGCAGAGGCGTGTCCAAGTCAGGAATCATGATTACGTACAGGCACTGTGTATTGGTCTGTGCGTGCTGCATCGGACCACTTGTGCACGGTCGCGATGGGGAGCAGAGCCAGATCGTGATCGTCCACAGCCGGAGAAAAATGGTGTGATCTCTGAGCCCGGACCCGGGATGAACACGCGTCCTGAGCTGAGCTGGAGCTTCTCCCAAGGATGGCAGCATTATTTGGAGCGCCGCGAAAGGCAGCGGCCGCGCTTGCCCCAAGCGGAAGGCCGCGACGAGGGGCGGGGCGGACTGCCTGGCTCTGGCTGCTGTGAAGATGCCTTCCATAGCTCCATGGATGGACAAGGACACGGCGAGGCTTCCGCTTCCGCTTCCGGGGCGCCAGGGCGTGGCAGTAAAACGAGGGGCCACCGTTGCCCAGCGCAACATGGGCGGGGGGTGGGACCACTCGCTCGCTCCCGGCAGGGGCCTGTGGGGCCCGCGCGCGCCTCCCACGAGGCCTGCATGTTCGCCCCGGTTGCTTGCTCGCCTCGCCCTCCCTGTCCTGCCTACCTGACCGAGGCACCGAGCGAGTGACTGGGTTTGGAGCGGCGCGGGGCCCACGCCACCGGGCACAGGACCCCCGCGGTGGCCCAGACGGGTCCTGGGTTTGTGGTAGGCGCCACGCAGGGCTGCCGGGAAAAGGGGAGGGGACGACACGCTCGTGGGGCCCGGGGCCCCTAGCCTTGTCCATCCGCGTCGTCCGCGGAACGCAACTCGCTTTCCACTCCTCGCCGTCGCCGTGCCGTGCGGGTGCGGCGGCCGAAGTGCAGGGCTCTGATTGGCACCCGCCGCCGCCGCCGGAGATCGGATCGGGCTGAGCGGTTCAGACCTGGGAGTCCTTGAGAAACCAGAACCCTGACGAGTGGCCAGGCAGAAATAAAGGAGCAGACGGTGGCACCAACCAGACTCGTCGTGTTGGTCTCTTTCCTTGCGTTGGGGGTGTAGGTGTACCGTAACGTAAGCGAGGTCGGGACACGGGACCTGAGGTCAATCCTGCACGGCTGGCTAGGCCGCGCGCGTGGGCCGGGCCTTTTTCTTCCGTTGCCTGTTGCCGTGTTGCGTGCGCGTCTGGTTTGGGAAACGGAGCGATCCGTTTTGCACGCACGGCTCTTTCGATAGTCTCTGGTTTCAGTTTCAGGGCTATCTTCTGTGTCTGTCTGTCGTGCATGGTCATGATGCAGTCTGGTTTCAGTTTCACCTGACTGATGTTTCACTCCAAGCAGGGACGTGGGATGCCTGGACTCTGCGGATCATTATTCGATGCTTGACCGGTGACTGACGATCGACCGGGCGAATACATACTCCGTTACACAAAATACAATCATTCCAGAAAAAAAAATTGTACTACAAATTAACAAGCAAGGAAAAAAAAAGGTTCGCCATACTTACTGCCTTATGTTTTCGACGGAGGTACTACGTGGGGGTAGTATAATTATTACACAGTACAGCCACAGTAAAGCACTGCAGTACTTGTAGATTGCGCGAAGATCTGTGGCCTACGGGGCTCTGAATCGCTCACGTCCTGGCCGCAAAAGTGGCTCTCGCGTATAGGGCTCATCAACCTACGCCGGTCGTACTAGAAATTATGCTGCTGTACGTCGTCGCCCAGTCACCAGTGACCAACCATTGTAGCAGAATTAATACGGATCGAGGAGTACTCCTACTCTTGAAGTGAGCACAGACCGTACACAGCACAGCAGTGTCTCTACGTACGTTACAGTGTCCTTCCTACTCTTTTCGAGTTACCCTAGCTTCTCTGCTCGAAGCCTGAAGGAGCAGTGAAAGTGTACGTATATAAGAGCAAGGCTAATAATACAGCCGGCTTGCTGGCTGTAAGATTCTTTGCAGTTTTTTCTTAGCCCACCCATATAGTAGTTAGCTCTTTACAGTTAATACATGGCCCACTTGTCTCTCTCACAGACTTTATTGGTTCTTGTGCCCAAGCCGGCTGTAAGCTTACAGCCCGCTTCTCCTCTCTCTCCTCTCCTCTCTCTTCCACCTCAGCATTTAGTCGGCTTACAGCCTGCTATTATACTTGCTCTAACTACCGCCCGACACAACATTGTCATTGCTTGTTGTGCTGCAGCGCTGGTATACGTACTCTGCTTTGTAATGTACTGTGCCGATAACTTTCTTTGCCAGGGATCTAATGCTGCAGGCCTGCAGCTTTTGCGACCACGACGACCGCATCGCATGCACATACGTGAAAATGCCTTTATTTTACCACTTTGTAGCGAGAGTGTTTTGACGGGGAATAAATTCCCAACTCCATGTGAAAAAAAGCAAATTAGTGTCCATGAGTTATCATTATATAACTACACTAACGATGAAAGTAAGCCACAAGTTGGTGCAGCTACAATGCTAGTACTGCACTAAGCCAAAGCGTTTGAATGAAACAATATTCTACCGTTTGTATCAAAACAAATTCTACCTACGTGATGTACCTTTGGCATTTCCATTGAACGGAATTCTTTTGACCGGAAAACCCTTTTCTTTTTATTTTTTACAGCATATATTAAGCATTTTGGTTTACTTTAAAAAACAGTCGTTGCATCGGATGCCAGTTTCACGGTTGAACTCTTCAATTAGCTTTTTCCATAAAAGTCTGCTATATATAGAAGCCCTAGTTAAAAAAAAGTGTGGTAAAGGAGGTATTTACCATCGGAATGGGTACTTTTTGCATGAGTGCTTACCACTTAGTTTTTACTTTTCTCGATTAAATTCAAGATTAGGATATGTTTGAGATGCATGAATTTTATAAGATTTCGGCAAAAAGATGGAAGTACAGATGAAGTTTGTTATTGTTGAGTGTTAAAAAAATGTCATGGTGCAGACGGAGTCTTCACTACTTGAATTTGAGTACGAGTGTATGAGATTTGAGCAAGTCCATATGGAGTATATTGTAACATGACGGTCTCTTATAAATTCAAGAGTTATAGACATGTGTAAGCATGTATTAACTCAATGTTGGATGCATAAATAGATGTAGCATAGTGTGCCCTCAACGTGCTGTGAGCGCACCCACAAATACGCCTTTGTTTTAAAGCCTCGCATAAATTGAACACAGACTATTTTCCCCCCAATGGCGGATCCAGAACGAGCCAATAGGACGGTTATCTACTTCATTTCCCACAGTATTAGGGCTAAGCGTCTAGTTCTATTTCCTGCTAAAAACAAATGCGTTCGTACTCGCCTCTATTTTTACATACATGCCATTTTGGGTAAAGTAGTTCATTTAGCCTTTCAGTCCCAAGTAAGTTGGGGTAGGCTAGAGTTGAAACCCACCAAGAGCCCCAAGTCACGGTTCAGACACTTCAATAGCTACTTTCCAAGTACTCATATCCAAACATAGATCTTTAGGTATATCCCAAGGTTTCAAATATCTTTTTATTGTCTCATCCATGTCAATTTCGATCTTCCTCTACCCCTCCTCGTATTATTAGCTTGGCTTAGGACTCCACAATGCACTGGTGCCTCTGGAGGTCTCCTTTGGACATGGCCAAACCACCTCAACCGATGTTGGACAAGTTTTTCTTCAATTGGTGCTACCTCTAGGCGATCACGTATATCATTGTTCCGAACTCGGTCCATTCTTGTGTAACCGCAAATCCATCGCAACATAAGCATTTCTGCAATACTCAGTTGTAAAGTAGTTCATTTTATACTAACTAGAATCTTCTAAAATGTCATGAATTTAGAAACGGGAGGCAGCCATTTTATTATTCCAACGAAATCAACAAACATGTTAGTATACAAAAATGAATTTTGTTCACTGCTATTAGTAACATGCTAAGTGTGTTGTGCGCGCGCGCGCAAGTGTGTGCCGTTAGTTTAACGTCTTGCATAAATTGAATACAAACTCTTTTCCCGCCGGTGGCGGATCCAAAACGAGCCAAATAGGACGGTTATTTACTTCTCTTTTTCCGTTATAGGTCTAGCTGCTAGTTCTATTTTCCGCTAAAAACATATGCGTCCGTACTCTATTCTAGTTTCAAATATATGCCATTTCTGGTAAAGTAGTTCACTTGTTAACTAAGTAGAATCTTCTCAAATGTCATGAATTTAGAAACTGAAGATAACAATTTTATTATTCCAACAAAATCAACAAACATGTTAGTATACAAAATGAGTTATGTCCTGCTATTAATAACATGCTAAGCGTGCCATGCGCGCGCACACAAGTGCGCCTTTAGTTTAAAAAAACACATATGCATTTGTAGATATATAAAATAAATAGTACTTGCCTCTATTTTCAAACATATGCCATTCTTTTGATAATTAAACTAGTTATTTTGTTTGTGGACTAATTATATTTTTTTCTCTAAAATGTCATGAATTTAAAAACCGGAGGCAGCGGTTTCATTACCATAACTAAATCAACAAAACATGTTACTGGTATACAAAAGTTGGCTCACTTTGCTGTCCAAAATGTAATGGTGTGTTACTACTATATAATCTAGGGAGAACGAAAATAATGGGAAGCATGGGCCGAGCCTGGTCAATGTCTATTTTATGCCGTACCACTACTAATCAGACCTAGACCAAGGGTCTTTTGTTGCAGAACTAAAGCAGGGAGTCATCAGATACGTACGATGAGACAAAGTTTTAATTGACCGGGGCATGTGCAGTTTCCTCTCCGGGCCTGACACGCAGGGATGAGAACCCGATCTCCGCACCACGTGCGCCCCCCGAATTAGCAGCGGCGCCTCCATCACCCACCAGAGTACCAGACACCGAGCCGGCCGGCTGTTCCCTTCGTCCACCCATGTGTATGTGTACATGTACGCAGAGAGCCGGCGGATTGGGTCGGATCGGAGCAGCGACGGACACGACGGTGCTTTTGCCCCAGAAGCAACCCATGTACTACGCCTACGCGAAGACAACACACGGCAGGGGAGTCGCATTGCCTGCCTGCGCCCTCTCTCCTTTTGCAGCTTTCGTCGCAGATTTGGCAATCGGAGGCGGTGCTTCTCGTGGTCGCACTCGCACGCTGCCTGTACCTGTAGTGAGCATGCGTGCATGCAATGGTTGACTTGTCGTCCGCAAGAACTGCCGCGTATTGCTACTCTTTTCATCAGAGGAAGTCCTCCGTGAGTTGGCGCGTTCTTTCTCCGCTAGATTAGTGTTCGCCACGGGAAATGTGATTGCTGTGATTTGGCCGGAACCAAGCTACGAACCTAGGATCGAGCTTGCTTTTGTTTATCCCATTTGATTGATTGTGAGAGTTCATATTCTACCTAATACATACATACGTGCTCTAGTCTAGTTTCAAAGGAAAAGGGAAAGGAAAGGCCACACACTACGGGGAAGAAAAAGCAATGGCAGAATGGACTTGAGGTATAAGCAGTAAGCGAGAAAGGTACCGTCACTACTATGAAAGGAAAAAATTCTCTAGATTTGGCATAAATGCCTCCCTTTGCTTTGAGCAAATTGGAGTTTATTTTTTGTTGGGCGTTTAATTGGAATTGGAGGTATCTTCTCACTCATTCACAAGGTATATTCATCATTTCATCTAGGTTCTGCTGCATGCGCACATAAAAAGGGGATTCCATAAATGCCACTCCACTATTTCTTTTAGCAACTGGGTAAATCCTAAGCAAACCCAAAGACCTCACACAAATTCCTTGCAAATTTTCCAAAGAAAGACATGCTGAGATATACCAGTTCCGGAGTTGTAGCTGGTATAACAATGAGATTTGGGAAAATAATGAACAGGTTGGTCTGTATTTACAATAGCAAGACCACGAACGCAGAAAATTGGGAGGAGTATCATGGAAACTTTCCACGAAAAGTTTGTAGCTCCGAAATGTAGGATAATGCTACGGGAGCCTATCTATGACCTACTATACGGGTTTCTTTGATTTTTGTTTTGATCATTCAGCCTCTGATTCTGAGAAGCACGAGACATGAACAAAAAGAAGAAATAAAAATGAATGAATAAAAGAGACAAGAAAAAATTAAAGAAAATAGGGGCCTAGTAGTAGTAGTAGAGAGAGAAAAATAGGTGCCCATGCGCTCACGCCCAATAGCATGGCTTCTCTGGCGCTGTACCTTTCAGCTTTATAATCTGCCCCCCAGGCAAATCCCACAGCCAGGCTCGCCCACACTCTCTCTCCAGTCCTCCTCCTCCTCCTCCTCTCTCTTCCTCCTCAAAACTCTCTCCCTGACCTGAAAATTCTCCACATACTCTGGTGCTAAGTGGTGGTGGCATCTCGCTTAGGCGAGATCCCCCTCCTCCCCCGGTTTCCACTCCTCTGCTCTGCTCCACCCGAGTCGACTCCTTCCCTGCAATCCGCTGGTCAGCTCACAACAGCAGAGGAGGAGTCCATTGGAGGAGCTCATCTAGTCTCCACCCTGGGCTCGATCGGCACCGGCTGCTGCGAGATTCCGCCAGGTAGACCATGTCCTAGTGTCCTTGCTGAATTCCGATTTGCTTTCGGCATCCGGGGTAGTGATTTGAGGGGCGGGGAGGTGCTGAATTTTGGCCTCCTCGTCCTTCTCCGTCCCAATTCTGCCTTGGACCTCCGAGAATTGCCGTTCTCGGGACGCGGGGTGTGCTGTTCACGGCATGTGCTGCTTTGATCTGTGAATTATGGGAGACGGAACCGACCTTTTCCCTCTCGCCTTTACCCGAAATCTCGTGTAAACTGTGGGTGATAGACTGATAGTGATACCACCCTGCTTGGTTGGAGTTCTTTTAAGCTGAAGTGCTCCATAGTCTAGTTTAGCCGTTGATTAAGTCCTTGTTTCCTTTTTCGTTCTGCTGGATTAGGGAAATTGGTGATTTCCATCTACTAATAATGCTCCTTTCATGCTTATCTTGAATATAAATCCAACTGGTAATCTAATACTACTTCCACTCCTCTGTTCCGTGCATACCCTGACAGCGCGCGATGTACCGAGTGAAGAGCGAGGGCGAGGGCGACTCCGAGATGCTGCTGCAGGACCAGATGGACTCGCCGGTGGCCGACGACGTCAGCAGCGGAGGCGGGTCGCCTCACCCTCACAGGGGCGCCGGGCCGCCCCTGAAGAAAGGGCCCTGGACGTCCGCGGAGGACGCCATCCTGGTGGACTACGTTAAGAAGCACGGCGAAGGGAACTGGAACGCGGTGCAGAAGAACACCGGGCTGTTCCGCTGCGGCAAGAGCTGCCGCCTCCGCTGGGCGAACCACCTCAGGCCCAACCTCAAGAAGGGGGCCTTCACCCCGGAGGAGGAGCGCCTCATCATCCAGCTCCACGCCAAGATGGGGAACAAGTGGGCGAGGATGGCTGCTCATGTAAGTGCCATGCCGAATACTTGATTCCCTGTTCTGCACTTCTGCACATCCGTATTTCGTATTTCAGTCTGCACATGTCGAATATTTGATTCCCTGCTTTGTGTCTTTATTACGTATATACGTGCAGTCTTTAATTCAGGATGTGTATTTCTGTAGTTATTTAGCGAATTATTCTGTTTCGTGTCACGTACTGGAGCTGTAATGATCCGTCCATGTTGCAGTAACTTATATGGTTTTCTACTTTAATTCAATAAATACCAATCTTGTGGTTCAAAATTTAGGTTTGCCGACTTTCCTGTAGCAACCTGCTAAAATCCTCATGGAATCAAAGAAGATTCTGGTCCACAAGTGCTAATTTTCTAGTATCACTCCTGATCTGTGATACCAAGCAAAGATCACTTTCAAATATTTTTTTAGCTTTGGCTTTCAACTCCATATGACTTGTCATTGTTACTATTTTATGGATAAAGACATTAATGGTAGTCATATTATAAGCATGTTAGCCTTGGTACCGTTTTTTTTTTAAATTTCAACAATCATTTTTATTTGCAATCTCTAGACCTTATAAAGCTAATATTTTTTGCCATTGTATATGTGCTCGCTACAATTTGGCAAGATATAAATTCTAGTCCACTGAAAGTTACGGCCAGGCCCCAGTGTCTTCAATTGAAAAATATGCTACTATGTTTTGAAATGTTTAATATGCCTTACATGTGTGCATATGTTTGTAGTTAGTTCCTATTTTTACCCTTAACGATTTGTGCATATATTTTTCTATACTGTCGTCATTAACCTTGAATGCTCTTCTCAGTTGCCAGGGCGTACTGACAATGAAATTAAGAACTACTGGAACACTCGAATAAAGAGATGTCAACGAGCTAACCTTCCTATCTATCCTGCTAGTGTATGCAATCAATCTTCAAATGAAGATCAGCAAGTGTCTGGTGATTTTAACGGTGGCGAGAACATATCCAATGATCTTCTATCTGGGAACAGCCTTTATCTACCAGATTTTACCAGTGACAATTTCATTGCTAATCCAGAGGCTTTATCCTATGCACCACAGCTGTCAGCTGTTTCAATAAGCAATTTGCTCGGCCAAAGCTTTGCATCAAAAAACTGTAGCTTCATGGATCAGGTAGACCAAACAGGGAT
This sequence comes from Miscanthus floridulus, assembly GCF_019320115.1. Classification (NCBI taxonomy): domain Eukaryota; kingdom Viridiplantae; phylum Streptophyta; class Magnoliopsida; order Poales; family Poaceae; genus Miscanthus; species Miscanthus floridulus. Next base: position 144,017,982 of record NC_089585.1, read on the forward strand.
GCTGAAACAATCTAGCTGTGTGCTTCCTGCATTGAGCGATGCCATTGACGGTGTGCTTTCCTCAGTTGATCAATTTTCAAATGAGTCTGAGAAGCTCAAGCAAGCTTTAGGTTTTGATTATCTTAATGAAGCCAATGCTAGCAGCAAGAGTATTGCACCTTTCGGGGTTGCACTTACTGGCAGCCATGCCTTTTTAAATGGCAACTTCTCTGCTTCTAGGCCCACAAATGGTCCTTTGAAGATGGAGCTCCCTTCACTCCAAGATACTGAATCTGATCCAAATAGCTGGCTCAAGTATACTGTGGCTCCTGCAATGCAGCCTACTGAGTTAGTAGATCCTTACCTGCAGTCTCCATCAGCAACCCCTTCAGTGAAATCTGAGTGTGCATCGCCGAGGAACAGTGGTCTTTTGGAAGAGCTGCTTCATGAAGCTCAGGCACTAGGATCTGGGAAGAACCAACAACCATCGGTCCGAAGTTCAAGTTCTTCTGCTGGCACACCTTGTGAGACTACTACGGTGGTTAGCCCAGAGTTTGATATGGGCCAGGAATATTGGGAAGAACAGCCCGGTTCTTTCCTCAGTGAATATGCTCATTTTAGTGGAAATTCTTTCACCGAATCCACTCCTCCTGTTAGTGCTGCATCACCTGATTTCTTTCAGTTCTCCAAAATTTCTCCTGGTGAGTACATTTTCATCGCTGACCTGTTCTTTCAATAATCGATTTGATTAGCTCAGTTACTAGAGGCTTATTCATTTGCAGCACAAAGCCCTTCAATGGGCTCTGGTGAGCAGGCGTTAGAGCCTAAGCATGAGTCAGCAGCTTCACCTCATCCTGAAAACTTGAGGCCTGATGCATTATTCTCTGGGAACAACACAGCTGATACATCCATTTTCAACAATGCCATAGCAATGCTCCTGGGCAATGGCATTAATGCCGAGTACAAACCTGTTCTTGGTGATGGAATTGTGCTCGATTCTTCCTCGTGGAACAACATGCCACATGCTTTCCAAATGGCGGAATTCAAATGAGTTCCATGTACTTCTTTGTGATGCTGAAGGGCTTCTTGCTGCTTGTTTTGGGGTCAATATCATGGAAGGTCTCATTGATTGTGATGCTACATTCCTGACAGAGATCCTTGAGGGCGTGCAGGTGCAGCGGCTACCAGATGTTATCTTCATGCGAATAGTCCTTTTGTCTAATAAAGTGCATGAAGATAAGCCGGATATTATTATTTTTGCTTTGTATTAGAGAACCGTTTTTGTCATCCCTGTCAGGATTCTGTTGGAAACGTGTCATGATTTTTGTTTGAACAATTTAATATCGGTTATTGATATTGTGCTGTGTGCTATCCCTTGATGCATTTGCATGTGGTAGCAAATTGTTTGAGTACTATACACTGTCATTGCTGCTGGCACATCATTTGTGCAATATTGATGGTTTTTTAGATGTGCATTAAATTGCAATATTAAATTGAGAAATTATATGCCTGTATCATGTTTGTGCTCCTGATTGAGTGAAAGCGCCAATCCTTGCACCACCAGTTCTAGCTTTCCCTGCCTTTGGAAATCCGCTAGCTTTAGCTGATGTCTGAAGGAAAAAGCAAAGGATATTGTGGCTTCAGAGTTGGAACCCAAAAGATGTTGTATCATCTACGACACTAGGAGGAAGCCGCACTGCACGGTCGCCGCACTGCGTGTACCTAACTCTGCTCTGATATCAGTTCTTGCGTTGGATTCGTCCTTTTGGTTTCACACGATCAGTTTCTTTTATTAGTTCAGTCTGTGTGCTACACATCCTCGTACTTAGTATTTATTATTTTTTTATTACGCTTTTCTTGTCGTTGGGCCTGCAACACTTTTCGGACTCCATTTTGAATCCAGGACTCTCAAAAGTAGTAGTAATAGGATTCAACTAGTTGTCAATTGCAATCCTAGCGCTAGCGGAATTTTAGGTATCTTTCTAATGAAGCATTTAGATGCTACACGTGAAGAATTAAAGAAGACAAGACAATATACACAAACGAAACTTTCCATGTGTTGAACCCCATCTTAGATTTCCAATATTCCTATGGATTAAGCCATAGGAATTTTGTAGGATTTTTATATGCTCATCACACCTTTTTTTTAAAGGGACACATGGGACGGTAAGAAGTATCCCTATAAGATTACAATTCTATAATTTTTTTCCAGCAATTATTTGTTCCAAGGGGGGCTTTTGACACCAATACTCTAGATGAACTATAGGCAGTGGTGGAGATTGAACAATATCTTAAAGGGAGCTATCATTGAATTAGGGGAGCCACTAACGATGCGTGAATCAAATTAGCCATGAATTTGTTTTAAAAAAATTAGCCATGAATTGTTTTATGTTTATATTAAGAAAAATTAAGATCCTAAGACATTGAACATTCTGCAAAATCTAATGCTGCCAAACCAGTAAAAAACGTTATGAAGCAATGAAAAAAAATCGACGGTTGAATCGTCGAGTACAACATAGGCTCAACACCTCCGATCCTTGATCTGTCATGTTGGATAATTGATTTTCTCCCCGTGATCGTTGATGATGAGGTCGACAACCTAGAGTTACTTGTCCTTGTGAGGAGTGCCCAGAAGAATCTCTCTCTCTCTCTCTCTCTCTCTCTCTCTCTCTCTCTCTCTCTCTCTCTCTCTCTCCTTATAGATAATGGCTAGAAATTGACCTCTTGCTGATGAAATCGATGTCCGCAACTGTGATCTCGTTGTGGCCATCACTGAAGTCATCACAGGCAACAATCTCCCAACCAAAAAAATCATATAATTTTGCCGGTAGATTTATTTAGACTAAATCTTAACAAACTAGATCTAAATGACTATTGTAAATGAGAGATGGATCCCCTCTCCTTCTCGCTAGTGACAGACTCACGTGGAGAAAAAGAAGGAAGAGAGCCTAGCCGGCAATGACATGGAGGAGCCTAGAAGAGGCGGGCGACGGCTGTCTCCCAAGCTAATTGTTTGTGCTCAGTGGTGCTTTTTTAATCACCGAGTACCTCGATGTGACCATTCTTCATCCAGAGCTAGAAAATCAGACTATTTGGAGATGTACTAAGGATGCGTAGTATTCGGCCCGCTCGGCAGACGCTTGCCTGCATCTCCCATTGCTCCACCTTAAGGATGTCTCGCTCTGCCTCGACCACTGTCGGCTCGCGTAGAGGAGAGTATTTTGGGGTGGGCTCACAAACACATAGAATAATAAAGTTTTGCAGAGCTTGTTTTTCAACTTCCTCTCTTGCGTGCAGTTCCCGTCCATAGTACATTAGGTTGATCATGTGCAGAAGTTGCTTCCAGAGCGGCTCCACGACTGCTATTAAAGAGGCATATAGCTGCGCGCAACAAAACAAAAGTGACTACATCTTCCAAAAAAAAGAGAGAATATATAGTTTAATAGTTTTAGATCCGGTTTGTTTAGACTTCCTAGGAGATTTTGGACCTTTCAAAAGCCAAAAAAATCCAAGAAGCCAAAAGCCATCTGGTGTTTTGGTTTATAGGAGATGTTTGGCTTTTGAGAAGTCAAAAAGCTAGTAGTCACACAAAAGAGATATATAGTTTCCCCTAGAGTAAATTGCACCCTGGGTACTTAAACTATTGGGGCATTACTATCTAGGTACTCGAACTGAAAAAACTATCACCTGGGTACTTAAACTATGGGGGCATTACCATCTGGGTACTCGAACTAAAAAACCTCCCACTTGAGTACTTAAACTATTGGGTCATATCATCTGGGTACCGTCGCCGCCGCTGCAGAGTGAACAGGAGCGCGGGAAAATGAATTTTGAATCTTTTTCTTTTTCTGAAAATGGATGAATAGTGCTGGAATTTGTTATTTTTGTAAAAAAAATAATTAGAGCTCCAAACATTCTAAAATTTTTTGTGTGGCCTCTATATGATGTACTCTACCTAGGAAAAATATGAAACTTGGAAAATGAATAGATTTTGTATGTTTAAAAATTACCTCTTTTAATTAATAAATGAACTTCCATAAATTTTATAATTAAAATAAATAAATGTCAAAAAGAGGCGGCCTAACTGTGTGCGAGTGAGCAGGCGAGCACAGGTTTTTGAGAAGTCAAAAAGCCTAACTGTGTACTTAAACTATTTTGGCTTTTGAGAAGTCAAAAAGCTAGTAGTCTAAAAATAGCCAAAAGCTCAAATAAATAAAGCCTTGGAACTGTCTAAGTGAGCGTGAAATGCCGTGTCCAGCATGAGCCAGAAAAGGCATGGCATTGACAAACTTTTGTATAGATTTGCAGTATAATTTTATATTTATTCTATTGTGAATGATAAATAAAGAAGAGTACCTGTAAATAATTGTGTAATTTTTTACATGGAGAGACAAAAAAAAGTTATGTTGGAGCGGCAAGAAATGCTTAGAATTATACTCTAACGAGAGAAAGCTACATCCCAACTTAGCCCTAAATGTTTTTATATTTTTTGTTGTAACACATAGAATAAAGCTCTATCAATTGAGCTATATCTCCAACTTCTATATAGTTTCTCCTAAACTCGTAATGTTTTTTTTTGTCATACAAAAGGGATACTTTTTTTGGTTGTAACGCATAGAATAAAAAGCTCTACCAATTGAGCTATATCTCCAACTTCTATATAGTTTTTCCTAATTAGATTCCTAATGTTTTTATTTTTAGAATTAAACTCTACTGAGAGAAAGCTACATCCCAACTTCTACATAGTTAGCCCTAAATATTTTTATAGTTTTTGTTGTAACGCATAGAATAAAGCTGTACCAATTGAGCTGTATCTCCAACTTCTATATAGTTTCTCCTAAACTCCTAATGTTTTTTTGTCATACAAAAGAGATACTTTTTGTTGCAACGCATAGAATAAAGCTCTACCAATTGTGCTATATCTCCAACTTCTATATCATTTCTCCTAAATTCCTAATATTTTTATTTTTTTTGTCACACAAAAGAGATATATAGTTTCCCCTAAATTCCTAATGTTTTTTTTGTCATACAAAAGAGATATTTAAAAAATATTTTTGTTGAAGATGCGAGGAATCAAAACCCGTACCTTTAATAAGCACTTTTAATGCTCTACTATTGAGCTACATCCCCAACTTTTGTTTTCATTTATTACTATTACACTATATAAATATTTTTTGTTTGTTTGTCATGGAACAGAAATAAATAGTTTAATTTTACACTATATAAATATTTTATTTTATTTATGGCGATGCACGAATCAGATCCTGTAATAACTCTATGAATATAGCATAATATTCACCCCGAATTTCTATTAGTTTTCCACTGTTAAAAAATATAAAAAAAAACTTGTGCTAGAGACGCGAGGAAAATTGAACCCCGGTCTTTATCGTCATCAAAAGGAAAATTGAGCCCATATAAGCATATCCGAACAAAGGCAACAGCAGCGTACGAGTCTACCGAGACGTGCGGTGGCGCGCGTACTCCGCGCAGCGGGATGTATGTGCGGCGGCCTCGCCTGCAGATGCACGGTGGCGTACGGCGTACCCATCCATTCATCATAGATTCATGGGAAAATTGGATCCATACCATCAAAAGAACATGTCTTTAGATGTATACCATTAAAAGAATCATCTTATGATACTTACCATCAAAAGATCACAATGCAATAGCTATGTACCATTCAGTTTGCTTCCGTTACAAGATCGTTAATCCTTTTTCCTGTTTGCCGATCACGCGTTTTTCAACTTCTGTTTTTGCCCCTGGGCAAACCAACACAGCCACGAGGACGGCCAGAAGCTTCGACTCGCTCCTGTGTGAGGAGTCGCATTGCGGACCTCCAGTGCGCGGCGCTCGCCCCGTGCGAAAGAGTCGCGGCGACGCGTTTCCCCGGCGGTGGCTCAGGCTCCATAGCAGCGCACCTCATCGGCGGTGGCTGCCTCCTCGACGGCGCTGCCCTCTACTCCATGGTGTGTATCCCTGTATTCCTCTTCTTCCTCCCTTATTTTCCTGGTTCTAAATCCTAGTTTTTCCCCTCTCATAGTGCTGAGCAATTGGTCCTGATTTGAGCAGAATGGATCCTGCCGAGGTTCTGGATGGGTAAGATCCTTTTTTCTGTCTTCTAAGCCTGTGTAATTTATTGTAATTTTTATTTATTTAGTTTGCTGGTAGGTCACCGTCATTTGTCCTGAACTTGGAATTGCAATTTTTTTCTATCCTGAACTTGGAATTGCTATCGATTGGTCCTTACATTTGGTCTCCCTTCCATATGTTGGTAACTATTGTTGCAGAATTGATCCGAACAGTGCATGCAAAGTAGAGGTCACCGTCAATGCTTACTTCACTATCAAAGACGGTAGAAGGGAGTACAATCGGGGTAGGACAGTAAGTTGGATTGTTGATTGAGAAGAATACGCAATCATTGATCTAGAGAAAGATATTGCTCCATATTTTACATGGGGCAGTGACCAAGTGGCAAATTTTTGGGTTCGATCAGGGGATAATGTGACATGCAAGTTGGCGTCCGATGCTCAGCTTCTTGACTTGCTAAGGGCATCTAGACTAGTGAAATTGTTCATGGTAGTGGGCAGACGTGAGCTGAATGTAAGAGAGGAGGAGATGTCTGCTGCAGTGAACACAGGAAAGGAAGAGATGCTTGCTGCAGTGAACACAGGAGAAGAGATGATTGCTGCAGTGAACACAGTAAAGGAAGAGATGCTTGGTGCAGTGAACACAGGAGAAGAGGATATGCCTGCTGCAGTTAACATAGGAGAGGAGGTGATGCCTACTGCAGTGGACAATGATTTGGAAACACTAGACAAAGGATTTGCATGGGCAGAAGCACCTAAATATGGGGAAACAACTGCAGGGCCACCAATGGCTATAGAGGAAGAGAATGAGCACTTTATGACTGCTGGGTGTGATCCTGATGGAGATGAGCCAACTGGAACAAATGAAAAGTGGAGGTACTTTAAAAATGACGATCATGTAGTCATTGATCCAGTTGAAGTAGACATGCATCAAAGAAAGAGGGCTAGGTCTGTTCTAGAAATTAGAGACTTTGATAGTGAAGTTGTACCTGATGATGAGGCTACTATGCTTGATGATTTTCTGGCGCCTCACACATCACATGATAAAGAGAATCCAATCATTAAGGAGGGAGACACGTTTGTAGACAAGAATGCTTTTGTCCACACTATTAGGCAATATGCCATAAAAAATGAGTTTGAAACTATGATTGAACATAGTGACACAAAAAGGTACAGGGCAAGGTGTGCAGATCAAAACTGTAATTGGAGAGTGTTTGCAAAGAAACTACATGGTGGCAACACATTCATGGTGATCAAACTCTCAGGATTGGATGTCCACACTTGTCCCAGTACAAGCAAGATGAAGGGTCAAGAGGCTTCCATAGCTTGGGTATCTGAAAAGGTGAAAGATGTTGTAAAGGAGGATCCCACTATAAGTGCAAAGAAATTACAGAGAAGATTGGAGAAACACTACAACATTGAATTGTCATATTTTAAAGTATGGTCTGGAAAAAAGTCTGCATTGGAGGATCTTCATGGTACTTGGGAGGAGAGCTTTCAAATGTTATGGAGATTTAAAGCAGCACTAGAAGATTGTTGCCCAGGAAGCATTGTTGAGATTGATTGCAAGAAAATTAATGGAGAAATGAACTTCTCTAGGATGTTTGTTGCAATTAGAGCATGTATTGATGGATTTATGGCTGGGTGCAGGCCTTATCTTGGGGTTGATTCCACTCATCTTACTGGAAAGTATAAAGGCCAGTTAGCTACAGCAACTGTAATTGATGGGCACAACTGGATGTATCCAGTTGCATATGGGATATTTGGCAAAGAGACAAATTCCAACTGGGCATGGTTCATGGCACAGCTGAAAAGAGCAGTTGGGACTCCCCCTGGATTGACAATTCACACTGATGCTTGTAAGGGATTAGCATATGCAGTCACTAAGGTCTTCAAAGGTGATGTGGAGCACCGTGAGTGTTTTAGGCACCTAATGGCTAATTTTAGGAAAAAGTTCAAGGGTGATGTACTGAAATATATGTGGCCTTGTGCATGGGCATGTACAGATCATAGGTATGGCACACTAATGGAGAAAATTGCAGCAACTAGTCCTAAAGCAGTTCCGTTTTTAAATAGGCATCACAAGCTGAAATGGAGCAGATCTAAGTTCTCAAAAGAATGCAAAGTTGATTATGTTAACAACAACATCTCAGAATCCTTTAACAATTGGATTAAAGATGACAAATATCTTCCGGTTGCTGATCTAATGGATAAGATTAGGGAGAAGATCATGGAGAAGATTTACACAAGGCAAGTGATAGCCAATAGAATGGAAAGGTGTATCCTGCCAAGTGTGTTACATGAGTTGAACATGAAGAGCCGAGGACTCCACTATGAAATCCAGAAGAGTGGTGCAATGTCAGGTGAGATATCAGGAATAACAAAAGAAGGGAAGAATTGGAGAGTTGCTGTTGACATCCAGAAAAGAACCTATGGATGTGGACAATGGCAGATTTCTGGGAAACCATGCACTCATGCAATAGCTCTATTTGGGAAAGTTAGACAACTTAACATTGAGAACTTTGTGGATGACTACTATTCAGGAGAGAGGTTCAAGGCAGCTTATCAATTTGTGATCACTCCAATGGGTGACAAGACACGATGGCCAAATTTTGACCCTGGGTTTAAAATGATTCCTCCAAAGCTAGAACGGCCTGCTGGTAGACCAAGGAAGAAAAGAATCAAGGCTAGTGGAGAAGCAGGAAAAAGAGGCCCATATCAATGCAAAAGGTGCTTTCAGTTTGGACATATAGAGAAGAGTTGTACTGCTACTCAAGCTGAATTAGAACAAGAGCTTCCACCACCTCGTCCAAAAAAACCAAAAAAGCAAAGGTATTGTAAATAATAAATCATACCTTATGTGTAATGCATTTTGTTCCCTGTCTAATCCATGTTGCGCCTCCTAGAAAATCCAAATCTAAAGTTGTCGAAGTCTCCACTGTTTATGCTGAACCATCACAAACTGCTACTGATCCAAAAGTGATGTCCAGTCCAGGTGTAACAACAAGAAGCATGTCTTCTCTTTCTCCGATCAGCCCAGGTCCTACAACAAGAAGGATGGCGTCTATCTCACCTGGTGGAATTAATTGTAGGCTCATTATTAGCTAGAAACATTACCTTTCCAACTCTAATCTGTGTGTGAGCATGGCTGGGCAAGTGTGTTGTCCAACTCTATGTGTGTAAATATGGTGCCGCTATGCAACACTATTTCATATTTTGGTATTCAGCTGTGAACTTGCAAACTATCAGCTATTATGGTACTAGAATGGAACCAAAATCATGATATATAATGCTCAAAAGTTGTGTTATATGTTGATGAGATATTATGTTATATCCTAGTGAAATAGTGTTTTACATGTTCTCTTATATCCTGTTATAATGCTGCTGAAATTGGGGCTGGAGTGCAGCTACATTATTGCTGGTGGCCAGTTGGAGTGCAGCCATGTAAATGTTACAAGCAAGGGTAAACTTGTCACAATTAACGTCTGTTAATGCGTGGTTCATAGAAATGGTAAGGAGCTAGAAAGTTACATTTTTTGATGGTAAGTATCATAAGGTGATTGTTTTGATGGTATACATCTAAAGACATGTTCTTTTGATGGTATGGATCCAATTTTCCCTAGATTCATAGGCCATCACGCGATGTGTGTGGCATGATTTCGGCACGAGCGAGGCCGGCCAGCGCCGCGCGCGCACGCAGGCTCCGTGCACGCGCAGCGCCCCATACCTGCGGGCCGCGGCGCACCGCGCACGGCCCGTCGAGCGATTTCTCCGCGCGGTGGGCGGTGCCGTCACTGCCGTGGCAGAGGACCGGAGCCCAGAGTTACTGCAACGGCACCGGCCTGTTCGCTTATTAGCTACAGTATTTTCTCTTACAATAAAACAGTTTCAGCCGGCTTATTGCTGCTGCCGTCTGAAGCCCTTCCTGGACTCTGAACCTTGATCAACAACGAATCGATCAGCCAACGGCGACGATGCAGAGGCGGCCAGGAAGCGCACACAACAAATGCCGAAATGTACAGTACATGTGGAGGTTGATTATTTGGTCTGCAGCTTCTTGAACACGTCCTTGAAAGAACAGTTTCTTGAACATTTCTTCCAAAAAAAAACAGTTTCTTGAACACGTATAAATAAATAACTGGATTTCTGAAATTGGTACTGTGTTGTTTCAATGCACGCATGTGGATTGTCTCCCTATAAGAACTAGGGGACTTAAACTCATGACGTTCACATTAGTCACCCCAAATCCACCCTGACCCTGATGGATGTATGATGTATCTAATGCCTTTCGGAGTGGGATCCATCCAGCTTAAGTTTGAGCTACAAGTGACCGGTGAACTGGGGATTCTCTTCAGCTGTACTGAACTACTGAAGTACTGATGGTGCAGCAGCAACCTTCAGCACATAAAGGAAGCCATCATAAAGAAGGCACTTCCACTGCACACACACACAAATAATGTGCCGTTCCGCTGGTCACAAAAGCCGGCTTATTCGGCTTCTTTTTTCAGCCGGAACAATATTTTTCTCTCGCAACAATTCAACCGGAACAGTATTTTTCAGTCAAATTCAACCCAGCAAACGGGGCAGTGTGCAAGTAAAATGCCAGCACCAGCACCAGTAAGTAGACTCTTTCATTTGACTTCGTTCGCTCAAATTAAGAAATTATTATATTATTAAGAATTAAGCAAGTACGACACTCTTCTCTCGCTAAAACTAACCTCAAGCGCTCCTGTGTTCAGATGCGAGTTGGGAGGGTTGGATCTGTCCAAGATGGATGGGCTTCAAGAACTCTGTGTGATCGGTCTTTAGTTGAGTTTCTGTTTTGTAGCTGGGAGCGTGGGATTACGTGTTCTTTTGGAAGTTTGCTTAACTCGAGATGCTTTGTCATCCGAATGCTGTAAAATGCTTGTTGGTATTTACTATTTAGCTATGCTGACTGGGGTTGATTCCCTAAAATCATGATCATATATACGCAGCAAACAATATGCAAGAGCAATCATGATGTTCATAGCAGGCAAAATTGATATTCATGGAAGCCTCTTTTTCGCTTTCAGGGTACGGTGTCCATTATCCATTTTTATACAAGAACAAAACCATTGGCAAAATTCCCAACACTTCCAACTAGAGAACACAACATCCTACCACCACTCTTCCATCTTGATCCTTTGACATCTGATACTCTCTTTTGCAAATGCAAGGCCTTCATTGTTGTACTTGTACCCAGTCAGTCAGCGAGCATTTCAAAGCTCAACACAATCATTTGGTCAGGGAGTGTGCACTTGGGCAGGGATGCCACAATCCTTGACCCAGTTTCATCATTTGTGGTAAACTTCTATTGGGCGGTTGAAACCACTGACGGTACCCACCAATCTGTCCGCAATCAACTCTACCGACCTAAATCCAATCTGGCAGCACAAACACCACATTGTTTACTGAAATTCTGCTGAAAGGGTCAAGAACAAAACTTTGAGTTGGCAGCCAAAATAAAATACCTTGTCTAGAAGGATCTCCCGAAACGTCTCTGGGTATATACAGATGGTGTTGAAGTTCTCTTTGGCAACCTGAAAACAGGTAGGGAAAAGGTAGTAAGAATTGCAGGTTTATCACGCTCAGGGAAATTTAAAGGTCTACAACATGAAAGAATCAAGAATTTGTATTAAATTTGGCAGAGGATTTTGATCATTTATGGTATGTTCACTTGAGCTTAGGATCAAGAGTGCAGCAGCTAAGAACATTTGCTTGTCAAGAGTCACATTTAGCCTAATTAATGGAAAGTGCAGCAAGATTTTCACAAACAACTTCCTTCTAAGAAACAACTAACATTACCCGTTTCAATGCAGTGTAAAGAAAAATATCAAGAAGTGTTAGCTGGTCACATAATCTGAACAAAAAGAACCAACCTCTGAAACTAATCTGTTATTCTTATATGAACTCCATGGTTGAGGCTCCATGATAAAAACACCTCCCTGCAAAATTACATATGGGAAAAATATGTAATTTTCCTCTTACCGTCTATGTGCAATTTAGAAGACCAGCAAATAGAGAGGCATAGATACCGGTCTAAGAAGCCTCCAAATCTTCACGAACAGAGTAACTAGGCCATCATCACCCCAGTTCAGGTGGATCCATTTTGTCACACTCAAACTACATCATAAAAAAATTAAAAAATAAGCTAGTGGCACTGTGGGAAAGAACAGTACAAAGAAAACTTCAATTCTTGAGAGATCGCTATCGTTAATCTGTAACTTACCAGAGTATGGTGTCATACTGTTCTGAACATCCATCCATACTCTCTACAAAGTTTTCACGTCGAAAAGAGACAATTTTAAAAAGATCTTGGTGCCTGTTCCCATTTGATAACTCAGATGCCACTTCTCCTGGAGAGCTCTGAGAAGGAGAATCTGACAATTCCTCAGCTTTCACGTTCTTTGTAGCCACCTTATCCTGCCGCATTATCCTTCGTAGGTTCCACTTAGCAGTCTCAATCAAACCTAACAGGGAAAGATAAAAATGAATTCGATTCAAGTAATATTCAACGACAGAACATGAGAGGAGATTCGACACGCAACAGGAGTTTATTAGGGGGGATTAAAAACCTGAATCAATATCAACTCCAAGAATGCTTCGACAATTAAATTTCATGGCTGCACAAGATTAAGAAAACAAACGTGAGAAACCTAATGACCTCATCTTGGGGATTGAGACATTTGTCTACAAGAACTACATAGCACCTATAAGCATGCTATATAAGAATGTAGCGAATGAAATCAAGAGTTTATACCCCAAAATCAAAAGGTTACCTAAGCCAATCGTTACCAAACCCTGGTTGCATCCAATATCGAGACAATCCTTGTTTTCAAACCACTGCTTCTTGAACGCCTCGAGGCGAGGATCTTCACCAACATTACGGTCAATCTGTAGAATTATTGAAGTTATAATTTATATCAGCTGGAAAATGTTAAATCCCCTCCCACCCTAATAGCATTTAGGCATGCTATTACAGAATAAAATATTGGAAAATCCGAGGTTAGGAGTTACATGTAAAAGAGCTCCATCTACTCATCCCTGCCCACTAGTAATTAGGCATGCTAATGCTATTATACGGAATAAATATTGGAAAATCTGAGGTCAGGAGGTACATGTAAAAGAGCTCATCTACTCATCCCTGCACAGTAGTCCGGCCAACAACACAGTCCACAGACCAGTACCAGTGCTTTCATCCCCGTGAACCATCTCTAGTCACGCACTTAGGGATGTAAGTTTAACTTTCTCTGGGTCATGGGTCAATCCAAAACAACCCAACTGAACAGAAATACCCAAACCCCACGAACACCTGAACCTACTGTGAGGCATATCGTCGAACAGCTGGCGACCGCGCGTGAACACTGATTGGACAGTAGCAGTTCCAGGGAAAAGCACAAACGGAAGCGGTTTTGCGCTCACCCGGTAGCCGTAGTAGTTCTTGTAGTTGCCGTAGATGAAGACCTCCTTCTTCTTCCGCTTCTGCCAGCCGCCGCCGCCGCTGCTACCTGCGCCTCCCTGGCCTTCCTCGCCCTGTTCGCTGCTCCGCTTGGGGCGGATCCAGTAAAGGGACATGGGTGTACACCTGTACACCCAATATTTTTTGCAAAAACGTCGAAGTTTGGTGTGGCTTGTCAAATACTAGCTAATAGCTTTGGGCTCGTGTACTATTAAAAAAAAGATCACAACGTACTTTGTGTTTCTGCAAAATTTCAACGGTTTTCAGCGTCACTGTTTTAATTTTTTTTTGTACCCTCCATACCACTGCCATCAGGTTAGACTCTAACGCCGTCAAACTATACGTGTGAAAAGTCAAAAATACCCTTAAATTTAAATATGTCATTAATTTTTTTTGAGCATCTTAACGACTTCAAATGAAAAAACTCAAAACTAGAAAGTCAAGATCTATAAATTTTATATAAAAATTATCTTCATTTAATTCCGCAAAAAAATATGATTTGATATGATTAATATATCTTAGAAAAATCATATTTTTTTTACGGAATTAAATGAAAATATTTTTTATATGAAAATTTCAGATCTCGACGAGATCTACAACTTTCTAGTTTTGAATTTTTTCATTTGAAGTCGTTAAGATGCTCAAAAAAATTAATGACATATTTAGACTTAAGGGTATTTTTGACTTTTCACACCTGCAGTTGATGGCGTTAGAGCCCAAACTGACAGCAGTGGCATGGTGGACACAAAAAAGTTAAAGCAGTGACGCTGAAGACCGCTTAACTTTTCTAGGGGCTCACATGGCATTGCGATCTTTTTTAATGGCACATAAGGAATTCTCCCCATAGCTTTAGGTTAGGGTTTCAATGCTTAGCTTGAAGGAAAGGGAAGAAAAGGGAAGGGAAGAGAAGGGATGAAAGCACCTGGTGGGTGCTCGTCGTCGATCCACTTCAAGCTCAACACATCTAGATCTTCCACGCTGATCTGAGCAGTGACCCAGTTGAAAAACCGGTCGGAAACTCTTTACGTTACGTTGACATCCTGCCAACATTTTGCGTTGGATTTTTTCTCACCCTCCTCCACGAGTCCATGCCTACTCGCCCGCCGTACCCACGCATACCCGCAGCCTACCCACCCTTCCTTCCTTTTGCGTCGATTCTCCCCGTCGCCTCAATCGAAGAAAAAAAATTCTTTGTGAGCCATTAAAAAAGATCGCAATTCCCTGTGAGCTACTAGAAAAGTTCAGCGGTCTTCAGCGTCACTGCTTTAATTTTTTTTGTCCTCCATGCCACTGCCGTCAGATTGAGCTCTAACAGTGTCAAACTTGTCGATGTTTCACCACCGATAGCTTGCCACGGGGGTACCCGAGGTAGTTTGTTCGGGCTTCGGCGTATGCTGAACTCGATAGTTAATTCAAGAGACAGTCGATTTATCCTGGTTCATGCCCTCGATCACAGATCGAGTAATAGCCCTACGTCCAGTCGGTGTTAGCCTTTGCGTTGAATTGATTATGAAGTGTTGTGTCATATAATTGCTCTATTGAACTCTCGATCCAAGATGCCCTGCCATCCTTTATATAGTCAGGAGGCCAGAATCCTAGTCGGTTTACGATAAGAGTTCCTAGTAGGATTACAGAGTAATACTACTACTAAGATTATAGGAGAAGAATCCTAATTGGTCTAGGTCTTCTTCCTTCCTTGCGGGGTATCCTGTGGGTCCCGTACCGACAAGCCCCCGAGCACTTTATGGTTGAGTTCTGGAAGCCTCGTCTTGTTCCTTCAAGTTTCGTTGAGCAGGAACAAGCGTCGTCCGAGTGCTTTCTTGAGCGAAACCGTATAGCGCTTTGTGAGATCTTTACGTGGTGTGTACTTTTTGGTACTTTTTTTGGAGAAAAAAGTACTTCTATTTGGATGTAGCCCCCGAGCCTCTTACTGTTTGGCACAAGGAGCTTGAGGGTCTCTTCTTGAAATCTTCTTGATTCTTCGTTGAAAGGCTCCCCGACTTCCTTGTAGAAAGGAGCTCTGATGCTGTGTTCGGGTTCTTTTTGTCTCGTGGCCCTGACACCATCTGTCTTGAAGAAACATTCTGGGTGGTGCGTTTTTTTTGAGAAAAAAGTGCATTCACTGAGTGTAGCCCCGAGCCTCTTGCTATTTGGAACAAAAAGTTGGAGGGTCTTGAATCTGAGTTGTTCGCTAGAACCGTATACCTCTTCTTTTGCAGCCCCCGGGCATATATCCGGGTTGTTTTGTTCAGAAAGAACTCGGAAACAGGATTTTGGCATATCTGGTAGTCTGCTGTTGTCAGATATAGTTGTATGGTGGTGGTTGAATTTGAATACCTTTTGTTCACGGGTTGTACTGTGTCGGTATATTCTTCCGAATATGCCCGTCTTCGAGTACTGTTCCCTCTCGTCTGAGCCTTCCATTATTGAGTCCTGTCTTTTCACTATGTCCTTTGTTAGTCTTATTTTGTTGGTACTCCTAGTCCATGTGCACCGCTCCTTTGGTCTATAAATACCCTCCCGGAGTGCTTGCTTTCATCCATTGAATATTCTGTTGAAACCTTTGTGACCACTAACATGGTAGTTTGTGAAGTAGAGCAGCCCCTGGGCATGTTTCGTAGTTCCTGTGTGTCTTGTTGTAGTTGGAGGTCTTGTGATAGGGATTAGAGGTTGACTAATCCTGCGACAGCAATGTACCAGGATGTACGTGGCGGTAGTTGGAGGAAGTCTTGTGATGTGGACTTCGTTCCTTCATCTGGTAGTTCTTGGTTGATCTTCGTCGCCTGTCTTGAGACTGTCCAGTGCAAATCAACATCATGTCCAGCATCACATCGGTCTTGGGTAGACAGATGCCTGCCGGCCTTCTCTGTTTCATGTTGTCCTGTCGTGCTGCTGATTTTCGCCTTGGATGTACTGCGTCCGTCCTTTGAAGAAAACAGTGTAGCCGATGGCGGTTTGTCCTTTCGAGTAGCAATTTGGGACACGTAGTCGTTCTAGAGCCCAGTCGTGTCCGTGTTCTTCTTTGCTACTTTACTTTTTGTGGTATCGAGTACGTTGGGTCCTGTAGGATTTGTAATCTTCTATTTTTGAAGTCGCTTGTAATGGAAAGAATCTTTTGTCTTCTGAGTTGTTATTTACTTTTCTGCTGTAGTTCCGGTTGCTCATGATATTCCCGAGTTCTTTTTGTAAGAACCGAGTTCTTATGTTCCTTATGAAGTTGCCCTTCTTTTCTTCTTTGTTGATGGGTTGTTCTTGCAGTTATCTGATAACTTCACAGTATCGCTGGATGGATAAGTCTGAAATCTGCCCGTTGAATTGTACTGTTGTGTGGATTTGTGCCCTCCATCATTTTAGCTATGTCGGTAAATGGACCGTTGTGTTCTCACATGGTGCTTTAACGGGCCTGGTGGGCCATTTTTAATGTTGTAGAATCTATTTAAGACCCTTTGTCTTCTTTTTCTTTACTGTCTTTCTCTTACCTTCAAACCCTAGCTCTTAGTCATCCGCCATTGCCATTGCCACCGTCGTCTTTAGCGCCACTGCCTAGGCTTTCTCTTCTCCTAGTCGCTTTTTTCCTTCGTTACTATATGGGTAAGAAGAAAGCTGCAAGCAAGTCTCAATCTTCCTTCGTGGACGAGGAGTCTTCACTCTCCGTGATTGAAAATCAGAAGTTTGTTGCCATGAGGGCCGCCCAGAAGTCTTGGCCGACTCCGACAACCACCGAGGAGCAGCTCCGTGAGCTTGTCAGTGATAGCTTGATTCAGAGCAAGGCCATTGCTAAATGGAGAGTTCCAGGTGAGCATCGGGTCCCTGCTCCAGGTCCTGGTGAGATCATCCTTTTTGTTTCTTTCATTCGTGCTGGACTTTGCCTTCCTGCCTCTGCTTTTCTTCATCAGTTTCTCAGCTACTTTGGGATTTGTTTGAACCATCTTGCTCCTAATGCAGTCCTTCACCTTTCTGTCTTTGTTCATCTTTGCGAAGCTTTCCTTGGAATTCCTCCCTCTCTTTCTCTGTTTTGTTACTTCTTTTGTCTAAAACCCCAACCCTGCCACGAAGAAACCAGCGTTCTTGGTGGTTGTGGGATTCAATTTCGCCAGGGTCTTAAGATCAAGTTCTTTGACTATGACCTAGTTGATTCTGTAAAAGATTGGCGTGCCGACTGGTTTTATGCCGCCAATCTGATCCCTTCCCTTGCTGTCCACTCTGGGTCTGGTCCTATGGTTAATGACCGATGGGATAAGAACCCTGTGTCGCCCACTGAGGTCCAGGCAATCCAGTCAATCCTTGATAGGATTAGTGTGCTGAAACAGCAGGGTTTAACCGGCTTCGACATTGTTTCTAGTTTTCTTCATCGCCGAGTTCAGCCTTTGAAGGAGCGAGAGTACCTTGGCTTTGAGTACTCTGGGGCTGAGGATCCTTCACGCATGGTCCCAGCTCTTGAGGTGATCGATGAGGAAGTACTCGAGCGTCTTCAGAAGATGCTGAAAGGAGCAAGCGTTGTCTCGCCTACTGTCTTTGAGTTTTCTGCCAACAACCCTCCTCCAGCTGTAAGTTGTTTTCTCCTTATTCAGGTGCTTTATGTATTCTTGCTATATCTTTCTTTGTTTAACTTTTCCTTGTCTTATTGTTTTATTCTTTTTGTAGGAATTTGGGTGCAACTTTGTTGACCCGATCCCTTCTCTTGTTGTTCTCCCTGTCACGGTGAACACTGGGAAAGAACTCGACGGAGCTTTCGCAACCAGTAAGTCCCCAATCTCCCGAGCGTTTCCTGGAGTTTCTTCTAGATTTGTTGACGTATATGAAGAATATGTTCCTCATCTAGTCCCCCGTGGTCCTCGTAGTGTCTCAAAGAGGGGGCAAACGGATGGGTCTTCATCTGGCCTGCCTGCTTCCAAGAAGTCTCGCAAGCCAAGCACTCCTCTAGGTACTCCAGTTGTAGCTAGCATGCTCTTAGGTGAGCATATTTATACTCTCTATCCCTTTGTTTTCTTGTTTTTGTCTTGAACCGAGTGCTTTTACTCTTTTTTCAGCGGGTGCCTTGGTGGCCTTGGTCGAGACCGAGGGGGAAGAGGATGATGAAGTACCCCTTATCATGCGGCGGTGAGTTGTCTTCATATTCCCCTTCTATTGAATTTGTCCTCTTTGTCTTGACTTTTAGTCTTGATCTTTTTGAAGTAATCGGACGTCGGGTACGAGTTCTTCTGAGGTTCCTGCGCTGGCTTCTTCTAAAGCTCTGGTGTTGAGTTCATTGGTAGCCTTGGTACCGAGCTCTTCTGCACCTCCGCTGCTGAGTTCTTTCGTGGCTCTAGCCCCGGCTTCTTCTGGTGCTCTGGAATTGGCTATACCGCTCCTGTCGCCAAGTGGTGGGGATATTTTTGCCACCGTGGTTCCCCCAGTGAGGTCTTCTTTTGGCTTCGCGAGGAAGAAGGTGGCTGGGTGAGTAGATTTTGGCTTCATCCTTTTGCTTCTGTTCTCCTGTTCTCATCGGCGATTTCTTTTATCAATTTTTAGTCCTTCGTCTTCTCTCACTTCTTCGTCGACTTCTTCTCTGCCCTCTGCCGTGCCACCGAGTACCGAGCCTCAGGACTCACAGCATACTATTGGTGAAGTGGCTGTGGGGGCTATGAAGCTTTTTGGCGATGGCGCCGCTGCAGACTTGGCCGTCCCAGTGGTGACCGTGACCATTGCGTCGGGTCCTTCCGAGGGATTGGCCTCGGCTTCCCAAGAGGTCGCTCTGGTCGTTCCTTCTTCGCCTTGGCCAGCCTCTCATTCTCCTTCTCTTGCTTCCGGCGGTCCTCCTTTTGCCGATGATGTGGTGCAGCAATTCGATGCCACTCATCGGCTATCGGAATTAACTGCTGCCTAGGGAAACTTGTCGTCCCTCGTGACTTCTTTTGGAGAAAAGCTCTAGGTAAGCTTTTTCATCGTTCCTTCTTTGGATGTTCGCTTTTCTTTGGTCCTTATTCTTTGTTTTTCTTTGTATCTTTTTGCTCAGTCCTTCTCTCATGACCATACTGGCTTCTTTTTCTCGTCTAAAAACAAGAGAAAGTTGTCTTTAGAAGTGAGCACCCTGAAAGCTGATCTTGATCTCCTCCGGGCTGAGCTAGAGGCTGAGCGACAAATGCATCAGGATGAAGAAAAATCTCTTCGTGCTCGGGCTATTGAAATCGAGAAGCAGAGGGATGACGCTCTTCAGGAGACCCGAAAGAACTCGGTGGCCATGAAGGACTTGGAGGCCGAGAAGAAGGAGTGCAACGGTATTGAGAGTTATTTTTGTTTCTTTCTGTAATGAAACTTTCCTTTCCGCTGACTTGTCTGCTGCTTCGTCTAGCTCTCTGGGTTGAAAAGCAGAAACTCTCGGAGGGCGTTGAAGAAATGAAAACTCTTGTTCGTACAAGTCATAACAAGGCTGAGGAGGTAATTACTCGTGCCGAAGAAGAACTTGCGATTGCTAAGTTGATTAGGCGTGGAGCTGATAGAGATCTTGTGCAGGCCTAGAAAACCATTGAAGACTTGTCTAGCAGGTTGACGACGCTATTAAAAACTGGAAGGCTTTGTGGAAATCCTTTCATTCAGTGGCCGATGTTCTTCGAACTCCAGCGGATGACGGACAATCTTGGTCTTAGTTGATTCCTTGATTTCTGACTCGTTTCCAAGAGTTCGTGAAGAGGTGCGCTCAACTATGTACCAAGAATGTTCTGGCCCAAGTCTGGGTTCTTGCTCCAGTGGCTCCTTTGTCCAAGATAGTAGAGGAATCTGATAGTCAAGAATACATTGATGCTGTTGAGAGGATGGAGCCTGAAGTTGAAGACTTAACTAGTAGGTGTGGTAGAACCACCCGAAATAGCGTACTTACGAAGGCGCTCATCTTTCATCAGACACTAAGCACCCCAAAAGTAACTACAGCGAGCGGTGTCCGTCGGGCACACCCCAAGGGAGAACCCGAAAGATCCACACTTTTCCCAAGGATCCAATAATGAAAACGAGTTACAACACAAGTCTATCTCATACATTAGAGTTTATTGAAAAGTACATTATTACAATACCAAATACAGAGTGTGAAATGATAAACAGTGGAATATTAAAAGATAACATCTAGCGATAAGATAACGAGGATTCCGTCTAAGCCCACCAGATGGATCCTCCACACAAGGAACTCCTCAAGCGTCACCTACAATAGGGGTAAATAAACCCTGAGTACACAATGTGCTCGCAAGACTTATCCGATAGTGGGAATACTTTCCTGACTCCAAGGAATATGCTAGGCTTTATGGTTTGCTGGTTCTCTTTTAACAAAAAGCAATACTAATAGTGAGTCCTTATTGATACATTATTATCATCAGCCATATTAAGTTTTCATCTAGTCAATCTATATAAGCATATGTTCTACTTTCAAGCAAGAGTTGAGCAATCGATACTGTTCCTTCTCTTTTTCCACTTCTAGTTTTTACTATGGTGCTAAACCATAGACAAGCCGTACCGGATAACCCGGCGATTCGCAAATCAATGTGCCCAGCTGGGTGCCCCGAAGACACACGCCCTGCTTGTACCCTAGGTACAAGCAGGACTAACCCACCACTCTCCTGTCTCGGGTGTCCCGGGTGTCTAGGTCCCCGTCCAAACTTAGACTCTAAGCCCCCGCCTCTGAGTCCCGGACTTAGTGCAGTGCAAGGACCTCCACCACCTCCTCTTCCCATCAATCGGTCCGAAAAGAGCCAGATCCGCAACAAGAGAGCAGCAAGCCTTCCCTGCGCCCATACCCAAGTATGTGCTCGGGACAATAATCTGTGACTTGCCTAGAGTCATATGCAACAACCGGTCCTTAATTGACACAGACAAGGAAAAAGTGTAACCGGGCTATGCCCTGTTGGTCGCAGGACATAACCCCTCACACCCACCAGTACCAAATCCACATCCCTATCCGGTCACCATTTTTCTTTCTATTATTTCATCATGATATCATAGTTTAATCACCTATTTGCGAGTAACGACAGGTTACTCATGCTACCGACATCCTGAGCATAGCAGCTACTCGACCTATACTAGTAGGACTCATGGTGGATATATTTATGCATGTAGCTTCCATAAAATGTCTGTAACGTAAATGCATATCATATAAATATATTCAGTGATCATTTAAAAATAGGGGTTATGCACCGGAGCTTGCCTTGGGCAGGCGCGGTGTCAGCAAAGTCAGTGACGGGTGGCTCCAGAACGTCCTCCTGCACGAGGATCTCCTCGTACTCTTCGATGACTTCATCGTACTCCTGCTCACCGAAGGTCACGATCTCCAGTGGCTCGTCCTCTATATGCATGCAGTGATGATGATGCAATAATTAATATATAGGCAACCGCAACTCTTAAAATAAGAATACATCTACCAAGCTACTAAGCTAACTCTAATGACTAATACACAAAGTTACCTATTATTCCCACTAAACAAGTATGAAACATTTCATGTATTATCTTAGCAACTAAAGGCATCCTTATTGTTAATATCAATTTACTATATATATAATAAAACAAGGTGCACTAGCTACCATGCATCATAAAAATTCATTCTCTAAATAACCATAATAAGCATTTCAAAATAATAAAGTAACCCTAAAGATATCACTGAACTATATGAACTAATTACACTAACAGATAGATCATGAATTTAGGAATCTAACAAAATTTATTTCACAATCAATAAATAAATTCAAATGAGCTCTAGAGATGAAGAAAATGATATTATTGGAGAAGGATAATCATGCTATTGGACTTGTTGACTTGCACATGACTGTGGGTCTAGAAATACTAGATGAGACCACGGGTCAAGAAAATAATAGAGAAGGAGGATGAAGGAATTCTTGTAGGCTAACTACCTCGGAATTGAATGAAGTGCCTCCTACGGTGATCGATGTGTGGAGGCAATGCAAGATGAGAGACACCGGGGAGCTTAGCAATTGCTTGCCCTGTGTGGAGCGGAGTAGAACCATATATAGCACTGGTTGTGGGTGGTCATGACAAGCTAGGTAGTCTGGAAGCACGAAACGAGTTGGCAGGGTTGTCCTCTGGCTCTGTGCCATGTGCGGTGGTGTGGTCTTTGGTCATGAGAGAATTAATTCAAGGATGAACTTTGAGTGGTCTTGGACTTACGAGCATGTTAGGACTGGAGTTGGTTTTGGGCTGAACGTGCTTGGCGGTGGGGTGCTGGTTCATTCATGCAGGTCAAGGAATTAATGGAGGAGGAGACCACAGGTCAAGGAAACATTAGAGAATAAGAAGATCAATTGTAAACTAGCTACCTCAGCTGATTATAGCTCGGGGAGAAATCGATAGATGCAGCTCTCTCGGGCAAGAACAGAAGAACTTGATTTGAGAGGAAGAAACAAGTGAGCAGCGAAGCGAGATGGCTCGGCGGCTCGGCGTGTCCCTTTTAAAGACAGGAGACGCAGGAAATGGAGAAGCAAAGGCGCGACAGCGACGCGTCGTAAGATTAGTGGCTAACTAGCTTGCTTAAAGGTAATAAAACACCACAGGAACGACATGTTTGCTCGGGTGAACAGTGTTTTCCATGGTGTTACAGTATTTTCTTTGGAGCTATAGTGTTTTCCATGTGTGAACAGTACCTTCTGCGCTGCTGCATTCCTATCGTGTTGAAAATCTACTCTGGTACCGTTCTGACATGTTGAAACTCCTACTGCTACAGTGCTACGTGAGGAAAGGGTGCATGCACCGCATTTGCAGAGTAGTGAACGAGCGACATGCTCGCTGGTTGAACTTGTGAGTGAGATTAATACGTAGCGTGTGCGACACACTATGGTAGTGGTAGCGCGTCGTGCACTGATAATTTTGCAAGGTGATTAGCAAGCGAAGTAAAGGCGGGATAATTAGAACAACGAGAGATGACAGTGGCGCGTCGTGAGATTGATGGAGATATAAATCTTGCCAAGTGGTATGCTAATAATTAGTGAATGACAATAATTTATCATTTGACTTTGTGGCTATGGAGCTCTCACGTGGAGAGAGATGACGTGCTGGAAGGACAACTTGGACAAGGAATAAATTAGAGCTCAATTTGAGAATTAGTGCAATAAAATTTAATTTCTCATTTACCACATGCAATAATACATAAACATGATGCTCATGACATGGTTTAGTATTTTGATTAAGGTGTAACACCGAGGGTGTTACAAATCTACCCCCCTAAAACAAAATCTCGACCCGAGATTTCATGTGCCTAGTGTGAGAAGAAGGTAGGAAATACATTTCGATACAGCAACTAACTATCAGAACCAGAGAGGAGATGGGGATAATGCTTTGATAAGTAGCTCTCTTGCTCCTAGGTGGCTTCGTCCTCTAAATGGTTTTGCCATTGTACCTTGTAAAACTTTATCACCCTATTCCTGGTCACTCTCTCCTTCTCATCCAAAATTTTTATAGGATGCTCCACATAAGACAGATCAGGTTAGAGCGGGAGTCCTTCTATTTCTATAGATTCTTCAGGAACTCATAGGCATTTCTTCAGTTGCGAGACATGAAATACATTGTGAACTGCCAAGAGAATTTCAGGGAGTTGGAGACGATAAGCAACGGAACCACACTGCTGCAACACCTTGTATGGACCCACATACCGAGGGGCTAACTTGCCATGGACACCAAACCGATGTACCCCTCTCAAAGGAGATACCTTAAGATACACATAATCTCTAGCTGCAAATTCCAAAGGTCTTCTTTGTTTGTCTACGTAAGCCTTCTGTCGACTCTGAGTTGACTTCAAGTGTTCACGAATTATATTTACTTTCTCTCGAGCCTCCTTTATGAAATCCGGCCTGAAGTACCCATGGTCTCCTACCTCAACCTAGTTTAGTGGCGTCCTACACTTCTATCCATATAAAGCTTCAAATGGTGCCATATGGATACTCTCCTGATAGCTGTTATTATAAGAAAATTTGGCCAGCTTCAAACACTGATCCCACTTCTCAGGAAAAGAGATGGTACAAGCCCACAGCATATCCTCGAGCACCTGGTTCACCCTTTCAGTTTGACCATCAGTCTAGGGATGGTATGCCGAGCTTCTGAGAAGACGAGTACCCAAACACTCCTGGAGTTTCTCCCAGAAACGAGAGACAAAAACTGACCCTCTATTAGAGATGATGGTGAGAGGAACTCCATGTAGGGTCACAATCCGATCAAAGTATAACTCCGCATACTTCTTTGCATTGTATCTAGTGTCCACCGGAAGGAAGTGGGCAGACTTGGTGAGACGGTCCACAATAACCCAAATAGAATCAAAGCCCAGGGAGGTGCGGGGTAAACCCACAATGAAATCCAGGGAAATATCCTCCCATTTCCAAACAGGAATGGGCAAGGGCTGCAGATATCCAGGAGTACGCATATGATCTGCCTTGACTCTACCACAAGTGTCACACTCCGCAACAAACTGGGTGATATCTTGCTTCATGTAAGACCACCAGTACAGTTGGCATAGATCATGGTACATCTTGTTGCTACCAGGGTGGATAGACAGCTTGGAATGATGGGCTTCTTTTAAAATCTTTCTTTTTAGCTCTTCATTGGATGGCACCACTAGCCTATCCTTGTATCTCACGACTCCTAGCTCATCAATGCTAAAATGAGGTCCACGTCCTTCAGCTAGCAACTTCTTGATGTGAGAAATCTCTTCGGGGTCTTCCTTTTGTTCCTGAATAATTTGCTCCAGCAGCTCTGAGGTCAAAGCAATCTGAGCTAGCACCTCTGTGTGGTGAAGTGACAAGGGTATATTGTAACGTCCCGCCTCTCCGAGGTTGGGCCCGCTTACATCTGACAGCTTCTGTAGGATATAGACTGCCCTCACAGACCAACACAGGTCTTTTCTGCGCACTTTGTCCTCACTCGTGCGCACCCGGGAAGAACTTCCCGGTCGGTCACCCATCGCTCCAGGCCAAGCACGCTTAACCTCAGAGTTATTTGCAGATGGGCTTCCGGAAAAGAAGTTGTAACTTATTGGTATGAGTATCCTATTAATCCTGTTAAGCCCTGGGCCGGGATGTTACATCCTCACCCCCTTAAGAGATCGACGTCCTCGTCGATCAATCCCAAGCCAGGAGCGTCCTCTCTTGGCCACGTCCGTGTGCCCAGAGCCAACGCATGTGCCATGCTGTGTGACCACGCCGGATCCACACCAGCCATGCGCACCATGCCTGCGCAACTGTGACACACGCGCCCGTGAAACCGCGAGAGTCGGCTCTGATACCATTCTGTAACGTCCCGCCTCTCCGAGGTCGGGCCCGCTTACATCTGACAGCTTCTGTAGGATATAGACTGCCCTCACAGACCAACACAGGTCTTTTCTGCGCACTTTGTCCTCACTCGTGCGCACCCGGGAAGAACTTCCCGGTCGGTCACCCATCGCTCCAGGCCAAGCACGCTTAACCTCAGAGTTATTTGCAGATGGGCTTCCGGAAAAGAAGTTGCAACTTATTGGTATGAGTATCCTATTAATCATGTTAAGCCCTGGGCTGGGATGTTACATATATCCTCAACCTGATGCGACTTACGACTTAAGGCATCAGCTACCACATTGGCTTTTCCTGGATAATAGAGGACTTCCAAATTATAATCCTTGATCAACTCTAACCATCTCCTTTGCCTCATGTTCAACTCAGACTGAGTGAAAATATACCTAAGGCTCTTGTGGTCAGTGAAGATATGCACTTTGTTGCCCAACAAATAATGCCTCCAAATCTTCAGAGTGAACTATAGCAGCTAGCTCTAAATCATGGGTAGGATAGTTCACCTCATGCTTCTTCAGTTGGCACGAAGCATAAGCTATCACATGCCCCTCTTGCATAAGCACACACCCCAATTCCGTCTTCGAGGCATCACAGTAAACATCAAAGGGCCTCTCAATATCAGGTTGAGCCAATACAGGAGCAGTGGTCAGAAAAGTCTTCAGGGACTGAAAAGCTTCTTCACAAGCTGGACCCCAAACAAACTTAGCTTCTTTCTAGAGCAGCTTAGTCATGGGCTGGGCTATCTTGGAGAAATCGGGGATGAAACATCGATAGTATCCAGCTAGCCCAAGGAACTGACAGATCTGGTGCACAGACCTAGGAGACTTCCAATCTAACACATCTTGCACCTTGCTAGGATCTACAGAAATACCCTCAGGTGTCAACACATGTCCCAAAAACTACACTTGATCTAGTCAAAACTTGCACTTGCGGAATTTAGCATACAACTGGTGCTCTCTGAGTCGAGTCAGGACTATCCGGAGGTGATAGGTATGCTCTTCATCATTCTTGGAGTAGATCAAAATATCATCAATGAACACTACCACAAACTTATCCAACTCTGGCATGAAGACTGAGTTCATCAAGTACATGAAGAAAGCCAGGGCATTGGTGAGACCAAAAGACATCACTAGATACTCATACAACCCATACCTAGTAGAGAAAGTTGTCCTTGGTATATCCTGTGGCCTGATCTTGATCTGATGGTAGCCCGATCGGAGATCTATCTTCGAGAACACCTTGACACCAGCTAACTAATCAAACAAAGTATCTATACGGGGCAAAGGATACTTGTTCTTAACTGTTACCACATTGAGGGGGCGGTAATCCACACATATCTGTAGAGTACCATCCTTCTTCTTCACAAAAATCGCTGGACAACCCCATGGTGAAGAACTTGGGCGGATGAAACCCTTATCCATCAACT
The DNA here is from genome assembly GCF_019320115.1 of Miscanthus floridulus. Classification (NCBI taxonomy): domain Eukaryota; kingdom Viridiplantae; phylum Streptophyta; class Magnoliopsida; order Poales; family Poaceae; genus Miscanthus; species Miscanthus floridulus. The sequence goes on from NC_089585.1 coordinate 144,045,234, forward strand.
CCTCCAGTTGCTTCTTCATTTCTGCCAGTTCTCTCGGAGCCATGCGGTACAGACGCTTGGAGATAGGAGTAGTACCAGGCTCAAGCTCAATGGAGAATTCTACCTCACGGTCCGATGGCAATCTAGGAAGATCTTTAGGGAAAACATCTAGAAACTCACATACTACTAGAATGGAGGTAAGATCAGGAACGGCTTCAGCATGGGCAGCAACAGGTAAGACCAGTTCTGAGGGTATGATGAGAGACATCCTATCCTTAGAAAACGGAAGCCGTAACTCTACACTTCTTCTCTTCATATCCAATACTACCCCATACACCCGCAACTAGTTCATTCCAAGAATAACATCAATGCCTTGCCCAGGCATTATCATGAACTATAGACGGTAAGTGTGGGTGGCTAATACCAAACTTACTATATCCATGTGGGTATTGATGAACATCTGAGAACCCACAGTACGGATCTTATAGGCATATGGTATAGCCAATAGTGATAAGTTGTGTCGCTCTACAAACCCTATGCTCATAAAGGAATGCGATGCGTCGGAATCAAACAACACCAAAGCTAGATGGGATTCGATGGTAAACATACCAACCATAACAGTCTCCTGCTGCACAGCTTGTTGAGCATCCGTGAAGTGCACCTGACCAGATCTGTTAGGCACCTTCCTCTTGATGAAAGTCCTCTTAATCAGCCTAGAATTTGCAAACGACTGAGACGGCTAAGCTGTCTGCTGCTGAGGACACTCCCTGGCATAGTGGCCATCCATGCCACACTTGAAACAAGCACTAGGCTTGTTCCCAAATCCCTAATGAGGTGGGACCTGCTGTCCCTGAGTCTGCTAGGGTTGCACCTGCTGCTGAGGTGCCTTGTACTGAGTAACAGAAGTCTATGATGTCTGCTGGGGTGACCGGTATGGAGGCCCGCCGAATGGTTGATAGGGCCCCCGCCTAACAATCTGCACCTTCTGAGTATGGGGATGGCTGGAGGATCCTGCTGCCACCCGCTTCTGCTTCCAATCCGCTTGGGATGCCCGCTGAAAACCCTCAAGAGCAATGGCGGCGTTCATCAGAGCCCCAAAGGTCAGATAGTTCCCTAGGTACAGTTTCTCCTAAAGAGCAGGAGTGAGACCGCGAAAGAAGCGATCCCTCTTCTTGTCATCCGTGTCCACCTGACTACCAGCATACTGAGCCAAGTGGTTAAACTAGGTCACATACTCCATTACCGTCCTGCTCCCCTGACGCAGCTCCATGAACTCAGTCACCTTCTGGTGGATAACACCAGCAGGTATGAAGAACTCGCGGAAGGCGGTGGAGAACTCCTGCCACATCGCCGGGTGATCCGGCAGCTCCATGGCCTGGAAAGTCTCCCACCAGGCACCTGCGGACCCCAAAAACTGCTGGGACGCAAAGTGCATCTTCTGCTCGTTGGCCACTCCGAGCAGCCGAAACTTCTGCTCTAGCATGCAAAGCCAGTGCTCCGCCTCCAATGGATCGTCCGACGGTGTGAACGTGGGTGGGTGGGTCTTGAGGAAGTCCTGGTAAGAGGACTATCCCTTAGGACAACGAGCACCACCCCCATTCCCACCGTTGCCTCCGAGGCCTCCACGGGCGAGACCCGCGATGGCCTGTGCCATAATCTCCATGGCACGAGTTGTCTCCTGATGAGCAGTGGCTGACTCCTAACGAGCAGCCAACAACTCCACCATGACCTCTGCGGTGGACAGCGGCGGAGGAGGTGGCGGCGGTGGGAAAGGGTGAGGAACCAAAGCTGGAACCTCCCAAGCTCCTTCATTGTCACGCTCAAAGGCCCGAGCACTGTCACCATGGCCCTCATTGGTCGCTTCCGAACTGGTGCTCCCATGTCCGGACCTCAGATTCATCTATAAGAGAGACGAACCATCCATTAGGACACCTTCCCGATCAGGATCCAGGGATTAAAGAAATGACAGCACATTTATTAAGGCATTCATTAAGTTAGTCCTACCAATTTACTACTTTCATTATACGTGAAGGGCGATTCCTAGTTCAAGTAAGATGCTATTATATGATGCATGCTTCGACCTATACGTTCACTCAAGTCGGAATATAGCGGCGTTCGTAAAATTTTTGGCACATCGCACTCACTTTCCGTATACTAAGCGATTTCTTATGTCATGTAAGTCAGTGTACCTACAGAAACTGATTAGATAAAACCAGTGCCGCTATCCTAGATATACCATATAGCTAGGGCTTATACTTAACTTAATCGCATCCTACTTTTCACAAAATTTTTGTTGGTCCACTTTTAGTTTTGTAAAAGAGTGAGGAATTCGTGACCATTATTGGCTCTGGTACCAACTATGGTAGAACCACCTAAAATAGCGTACTTACGAAGGCGCTCGTCTTCCATCAGACACTAAGCACCCCGAAAGTAACTACAGCGAGTGGTGTCTGTCGGGCACACCCCAAGGGGGAACCCGAAAGATCCACACTTTTCCCACGGATCCAATAATGAAAACGAGTTACAACACAAGTCTATCTCATACATTAGAGTTTATTGAAAAGTACATTATTACAATACCAAATACAGAGTGCGAAATGATAAACAGCGGAATATTAAAAGATAACATCTAGCGATAAGATAACGAGGATTCCGTCTGAGCCCACCAGATGGATCCTCCACACAAGGAACTCCTCAAGCGTGACCTACAACAGGGGTAAATAAACCCTGAGTACATAATGTACTCGCAAGACTTATCCGATAGTGGGAATACTTTCCCGACTCCAAGGAATATGCTAGGCTTTATGGTTTGCTGGTTCTCTTTTAGCAAAAAGCAATACTAATAGTGAGTCCTTATTGATACATTATTATCATCAGCCGTATTAAGTTTTCATCTAGTCAATCTATATAAGCACCTGTTCTACTTTCAAGCAAGAGTTGAGCAATCGATACTGTTCCTTCTCTTTTTCCACTTCCAGTTCTTACTACGGTGCTAAACCGCAGACAAGCCGTACCGAATAACCCGGCGATTCGCAAATCAATGTGCCTAGCTAGGTGCCCCAAAGACATACGCCCCGCTTGTACCCCAGGCACAAGCAAGACTAACCCACCACTCTCCTGTCCTAGGTGTCTAGGTCCCCATCCAAACTTGGACTCCAAGCCTCCGCCTCCGAGTCCCGGACTCAGTGCGGTGCAAGGACCTCCACCACCTCCTCTTCCCATCAGTCGGTCCAGAAAGAGCCGGATCCATGACAAGAGAGCAGCAAGCCTTCCCTATGCCCATACCCAAGTATGTGCTCAGGACAATAATCTATGACTTGCCTAGAGTCATATGCAACGATTGGTCCTTAATCGACACAGACAGGGAAAAAGTGTAACCGGGCTATGCCCTGTTGGCCGTAGGACACAACCCCTCACACCCACCAGTACTAAATCCACATCCCTGTCCGGTCACCATTTTCCTTTCCATTATTTCATCATGCTATCATGTATTATCTTAGCAACTAAAGGCATCCTTATTGTTAATATCAATTTACTATATATATAATAAAACAAGGTGCACTAGCTACCATGCATCATAAAAATTCATTCTCTAAATAACCATAATAAGCATTTCAAAATAATAAAGTAACCCTAAAGGTATCACTGAACTATATGAACTAATTACACTAACAGATAGATCATGAATTTAGGAATCTAATAAAATTTATTTCACAATCAATAAATAAATTCAAATGAGCTCTAGAGATGAAGAAAATGATATTATTGGAGAAGGATAATCATGCTATTAGACTTGTTGACTTGTACATGACTGTGGGTCTAGAAATACTAGATGAGACCGCGGGTCAAGAAAATAATAGAGAAGGAGGATGAAGGAATTCTTGTAGGCTAACTACCTCGGAATTGAATGAAGTGCCTCCTACGGTGATCGATGTGCGGAGGCAATGCAAGATGAGAGACACCAAGGAGCTTAGCAATTGCTTGCCCTACGTGGAGCGGAGTAGAACCATATATAGCTCTGGTTGTGGGTGGTCATGATAAGCTAGGTAGTCTAGAAGCACGAAACGAGTTGGCAGGGTTGTCCTCTGGCTCTGTGCCATGTGCGGTGGTGTGGTCTTTGGTCATGAGAGAATTAATTCAAGGATGAACTTTGAGTGGTCTTAGACTTACGAGCACGTCAGGACTGGAGTGGGTTTTGGGCTGAACATGCTTGGCGGTGGGGTGCTGGTTCATTCATGCAGGTCAAGGAATTAATGGAGGAGGAGACCACAGGTCAAGGAAATATTAGAGAATAAGAAGATCAATTGTAAACTAGCTACCTCAGCTGATTATAGCTCAGAGAGAAATCGATAGACGCAGCTTTCTCGGACAAGAACAGAAGAACTTGATTTGAGAGGAAGAAACAAGTGAGCAGCGGAGCGAGTTGGCTCGGTGGCTCGGCGTGTCCCTTTTAAAGACAGGAGACACAGGAAATGGAGAAGCAAAGGTGCGACAGCGACGCGTCGTAAGATTAGTGGCTAACTAGCTTACTTAAAGGTAATAAAACGCCGCAGGAGCGACGTGTTTGCTCGGGTGAACAGTGTTATCCACGGTGCTACAGTGTTTTCTTGTGTTTTCCATTCGTGAACAGTACTTATGCGCTGCTACATTCTGCCATGTTGAAAATCTACTCTGGTACCATTCTGACATGTTGAAACTCCTACTGCTATAGTGCTGCGTGAGGAAAGAGTGAGATTAATGCGTAGCGTGTGCGACACACTATGGCAGTGGTATCGCGTCGTGCACTGATAATTTTGTAAGGTAATTAGCAAGCGAAGTAAAGGCGGGATAATTAGAACAACGAGAGATGACAGTGGCACGTCGTGAGATTGATGGAGATATAAATCTTGCCAAGTGGTATGCTAATAATTAGTGAATGACAATAATTTATCATTTGACTTTGTGGCTATGGAGCTCTCACGTGGAGAGAGATGACGTGCTGGAAGGACAACTTGGACAAGGAATAAATTAGAGCTCAATTTGAGAATTAGTGCAATAAAATTTAATTTCTCATTTACCACATGCAATAATACATAAACATGATGCTCATGATATGGTTTAGTATTTTGATTAAGGTGTAACACCGAGGGTGTTACAGTAGGATAGTTTATAATCTTAATATCGTCCTCCCTTCTTCTGATGATGAGGCTTGATGTATTTGACTTTTATGCCCGTGCCTTGTAATATGGCATTATACTTCTTTTTTGAATGAATGTCCTTTTTGTTGATGTCTTCTTTGCCTGAATGCCCTGCTTATCCCTCGGATGATTTGTCGAGTACTTTTCTGTTTAAGTAAACAACTTGTGTTGACGACCTTTCTTGAACTGTTGAGTGCTTGTCTGGCCTTCTCTTGTGCCCTGTAAACAACTTGTTGTAGGTAGATCTTTGTGTTGACGACCTTTCTTGATCCGTCGCGTTGTAAACAACTTTGTTATAGATTTGTTGAGTACTTTTCTGTTTAAGTCAACAACTTGTGTTGATAACCTTTCTTCATCTGTCGAGTGCTTGTCTGGCCTTCTGTTGTGCCCTGTAAACAACTCGTTGTATGTAGATCTTTACATTCTTGGGTATCTTCAAGTGTAGCCCCCGAGCCTCTTGCCATTTGATACAAGTAGCTGGAGGGTCCTGCTTTTGATATTTCTCTGGTCTATGCCCAGGCTTAGTTTCAGTCGTTTTGATTTTATTTCGGGTGTTAGCTTGTTAGCTACCCTCATCGGCGGGCTCAAGTGTCTTTTCAACTATTTTGCTCTCGGCCGGGATGCTCAGGCGTCTTTTTCAGCCATTTTGCATTTTATTTCGGGTGTTGGCTTGTTAGCTACCCTCATCGGCGGGCTCAAGTATCTTTTCAATTATTTTGCTCTCGGCCGGAATGCTCAGGCGTATTTTCAGCCATTTTGTATTTTATTTCGGGTGTCAGCTTGTTAGCTACCCTCATCGGTGGGCTCAAGCGTTTTTAGCTATTTTGCTCTCGGCCAGGATGCTTAGGCGTATTTTCAGCCATTTTGCATTTTATTTCGAGTGTCAGCTTGTTAGCTACCCTCATCGGCAGGCTCAAGCGTCTTTTTAGCTATTTTGCTCTTGGTCGGGATGCTCAGACGTATTTTTAGCCATTTTGCAATTTATTTCGGGTGTCAGCTTGTTAGCTACCCTCATCGGCGGGCTCAAGCGTCTTTTTAGCTATTTTGCTCTTGGCCGAGATGCTCAGGCGTATTTTCAGTCATTTTACATTTTATTTCGGGTGTCAGCTTGTTAGCTACCCTCATCGGCGGGCTCAAGCGTCTTTTTAGCTATTTTGCTCTCGGCCGGGATGCTCAGGCGTATTTTTAGCCATTTTGCTTTTAAGAGACAACTCGGATAGAGCCATGACATATATGTTTGTCGAGGAATAATCATCTTTATTGATCATGAATATTGATGTGTTACAATGGTATACTGTGGTATCTTTGTTGATCATGAACATTGATCTTTTGTGTCTTGTATACTTATTCTCCCTTGAGTTGTTTTTATGCATAGAATCTTCGTAGCGGACTGATGTGCCATGTGTTGTTGACTTCTTTTCCATCTTTAGTTATGAGCTTGTATGTGCCTAGTCCGATGACTTTTGCGACGATAAAAGGACCTTTCCATGGACTGAGTAGTTTGTGGCGTCCGTTGGTTTTTTGTATTCTTTTTAGTGCTAGGTCTCTGACTTGTAATGATCAAGACTGTGTATTCTTATTGTAGTGGCGTCTTAGTCCTTGGAGATATTTCGCTGATTGTAGGGTAGCGTTTACTCTGACTTCTTCTGTGCTGTCGAGTTCTAGTCTTCGGGTGTGTTCTGCTTCTCCTTCGTCATATTGTTCTATCCTTAGTGACGTCCAGATCAGGTCTGTGGGTAGTACAGCTTCTGATCCATATACTAGGAAGAAGGGTGAGTATCCGGTGGCTATGCTTATTTGAGTTCGTAGTCCCCATACAATTTTGGGTAATTCTTTGATCCATTTTGACCCATAGTCTACTAGTTCTTCATACAATCTTGGTTTTAATCCGGCTAGTATGAGTCCATTAGCCCTTTCTATCTGTCCATTGGCTTCTGGATGTGCGACTGATGCGTAATCTATACTGAAACCACAATCCTATGCCCAACTTTTGAATTCTGTAGCTATGAAAGGAGAACCCAAATCTATGATGATTCGATTAGGCATGCCGAAGCGGTGCATAATATCTTGGATGAACTTAATCGCTTTGGCTGCGTTGTATTTTGCGAGTGGTTTGTATTTGATCTACTTGGTGAACTTGTCGATTGCTACAAAGATGTACTCGAAGCCGCCCTTTGCTTTTTTGAGAGGTCCCATTTGATCCAGCCCCCAGCAGGAGAAAGGCCAAGCGGGTGGAATGCAGATGAGGTTGTGGGCTGGCACATGAGCTTGTCTTGCGAACATCTGACAACTTTAGCATCTTCTGACGAGTTCTTTTGCGTCTTTCAAAGCGGTTGGCCAGTAGAAATCGGTGCAAAATGCTTTGCCGACTAGTGTTCTTGAAGCGGCGTGATTTCCGCAGCAGCCTAAGTGTATTTCGTCTAGGATTTGTTTGCCTTCTTCAAATAAGACGCATTTTAGGAGTACTCCTAATGATGCGGCTCTCCTGTATAGCTTGTCTGCTACTAGGACGTAATTCTTGCTTCTGCGGATGACTTGTGTTGCTTGCTGTTTTTCTGCTGGCAACTTATTCTCTTTGATGTAATCAATAAAAACCTGTGTTCATGATGTGTTGATCACCAGAATCTGGTTGTCTTTTGCTGTGAGTTCTGTGGTTGTCTCACCTGGTTGTTTGATAGGAGCTGATAACTCCTCTATAAATACACCAGGTGGGACCTCTGCTCTATTGGATCCAAGCTTAGCAAGAACATCTGCTGTGATGTTGGAATCTCATAGGACATGTAGAACTTCTAGTCCTTGGAAGTGTTTTTCGAGTTTTCGGATTTCAGCACAGTAGGCACCCATGTTTTCTTTGGTGTAATCCTAATCTTTGTTGACTTGGTTGGTGACTACTGCCGAATCACCGTATACGAGTAGTCGCTTGATTCCAAGTGTAATAGCTACTCTTAGCCCATGTATGAGAGCTTCATATTCTGCTTTGTTGTTGGTGGCTTGCCATAATATCTGAAGGACATACTTTAGTTGTCTTCCGTCTGGAGAAATTAGGAGGATGCCTGCACCCGCTCCGCCTAGCTTAAGTGATCCATCAAAGTACATCTTCTAATGATCAAGGATGGCGCTTGATATGGGTTGTTGAATTTCTATCCATTCGGCAACAAAATCAGCAAGGGCTTGAGATTTAATTGCTTTCTATGGAGTGAAATTGACATTGAGAGCACCGAGTTCAACCGCCCACTTGGATATGCGTCCTGTTGCGTCTTTGTTGTGCAAGATGTCTCCTAGTCAGAAATCTATCACCACAGTAATCTTGTGGCTCTTAAAGTAGTGACGAAGCTTGCGTGAAGTAATCAGTAGGACGTAGAGTAGTTTTTGCACATGCGGATACCGGATTTTTTATTCTGATAGCACTTCGCTGATATAGTATACTGGGTGTTGTACTTTATACACGCGCCCTTCTTCTTCTCTTTCCACTACTATTGCCGTGATGACTACAGTAGTAGTTGCTGCAATGTATAGCATCATTTCTTTGTCTTTCTTTGGAGGTGTGAGGACTGGTGATGAGGTGAGGTATGCCTTAAGTTTCTTGAAAGCTTCATTGGCTTCTTCTGTCCACTCAAACTTGTCTGTCTTCTTTAGTAGTTTAAAGAAAGGCAACCCTTTTTTGCCGAGTCTTGATATGAAACGGTTGAGTGCCGCCATACAGCATGTTAGTTTTTGTACTTCTTTGATGTTTCGAGGAGGGCACATCTCTGTTATTGCTCGAATTTGCTTGGTGCTTGCTTCGATTCCGCGATGACTGACCAAGAATCTGAGTAGTTGTCCTGAGGGAACTCCGAATACACACTTGTTTGGGTTCAATTTCCACCTCCACCTCTTTAGGTTCTCGAAGGTTTATTTTAAGTCTTCAATCAGTGTATCCGGGTTCTTTGTTTTTATAACCACGTCATCCACGTATGCTTCTACGTTTTCGCCGATCTGATCACCGAGGCATGTTTGGATGGCTCTTTGGTAAGTGGCTCCAGCATTCTTAAGTCCAAACGACATGGTCCTGTAGCAGTAGGCGCCGAACGGAGTGATGAAAGATGTCTTGCTTTGGTCCTGTTCTTTTAATGTGATCTGGTGATACCCAGAATAGCAATCAAGAAAAGATAATAGGACAGATCCTGCTGTTTAATCAACTATCTGATCAATGCGTGGTAGCCCGAACGGATCTTTTGGGCAGTGTTTGTTGAGATCTGTATAGTCAACACACATGTGCCACTCATCCGTGTTCTTTTTCTGTACCAGAACTGGATTTGCTAGCCAATCCGGATGGAGAATTTCCCTGATGAATCCAGCTGCCATTAGTTTTGCAATTTCCTTTTTAATTGCTGCTTTCTTGTCGGGAGAGAATCGTCGTAGTCATTGTTTTACAGGCTTGGAGCCTTCATTGATATCAATTCCGTGCTCAGCCAACTCTCTTGGGACCCCTGGCATGTCGATCGGCTTCCAAGCGAAGATATCTTTATTGTCCCGAAGAAAATTGGTGAACGCGAGTTCCTATTTTGCCAATAGGTAGGCACTGATGGTTGCTATTTTTGTAGGATCACCAGTGCCTAGGTCGATTTGCTTTACGTTGGCTTCTTTTGGTGGTGCTAGGATGCTTGGTCTCTTAGCCGGCATCTCTAGTTCTTCTTGGCTTGTTTCTGCGGTGATAGTGGCTATTTCTTTTCTCCCATCGTTTGCCTGTGCCTTTGCTGCAATTTGGATCACCTGTACGTCGCAGTCAAATGCGCGCTTTAAGTCGCTCCGAAGAGAAAGAACTCCGTTAGGCCCTGGCATCTCGAGCAACAGGTATTGATAATGCGGTATTGCCATGAATTTTGCTAGTGCCGGGCGTCCAAGAATTGCATGATATGAGGAATCAAAATCTACGACTTCAAATTTGATGAACTCTGTGTGGTAGTTCGAGGGAGTCCCAAAGGTAACCGGTAGAGTGATTTGTCCAAGTGGCATTGCTGTCTTGCCGGGTACTATGCCATAAAAAGGTGTGCTTGTTGGTGTGATCATCCCGACGAGTTGTAGTCCCATCTTCCTTAGAGTTTCTAAAAAGATGATATTGAGTCTTGCTCCTCCGTCAATTAGTACTTTCATGATCGTCATGCCGGCAATAGTTGGATCTAGAACCAACGGGTAATGGCCTGCGTTTTCTACGCTGGTCCACTGGTCTTCTCTTGAGAATTGGATTGGGTACTCTGACCAGTTGAGGTATTTTGGAGTAGCGGGTTCTACGGCCATAATTGTTCGTAGCGCTAGCTTTTCCTGATGTTTGCTTCTGGAGTCTAGAATCCCAGCAAAGATTACTGCTATTGTTCCTCTGGATTTTTAGAATCCTTAGTCATCATGGTTGTCTCCTTCTTTTTTCTGATTGTCTTCTTTATTGTTTCCCTTGCTGTCTTTTCTAGTGTACCTTTCGTTGAAGGTGTAGCAATTTCCGATGGTGTGCCTCCCGTTGGGGTGCAAAGGGCAACAAATATTCTCGATGTCGTCCTATCTTCTAGGCTTGATAAATTTCTTTGATTTGTCAACCATCGCTACCGTGTTGTCTGGACCTCGCTTTCTCTCCTGATGTCTGTTGTTTTGAGGATTTTGCCTGTCCGAGTTGTCTCTGTTGTTCCTTTCCGAGAATCTTTCTTTCTTTTTTTTCTTCTGCAGTAATCATCTTTTCTACTGTTCTTCTGAATTCTTCGTTATTTCTTGGGTTTTCTTTGTAGAAGTCTTGGAATTGCCACCTAGCCATGATTCCGTGAGAGAAAGCTTCGATCACTTCTCGTTGTGTGATGTCATGTACTTGAGCTCGTAGTTCGCCAAATCGTCGATAGTAATTTCTGAGACTTTCACCTCCTTTCTGCTTGAGTCCTTTTAATTCTGCGTGGGTGATTGGATGTGTAATAATTCCCGCAAAATTGTCACAAAAAGCTCTTTGTAAGTCTTCCCAATTTCTGATTGATCCAGGATTTAATTTGTCGAACCATTCAAGCGGCATGGTTTCTAGGGCCATGGGAAAGAACAAGATTTTGATGTCATCGTCTCCTCCGGCTAATTCAATTGATTGTGAGTAGATCCTGAGCTATTGCTTTGGTTCGGTCTTGCCGTTGTACTTGGAGTGGTTAGACGGTTTGAACTTGTGAGGTAGTCGAATCAAGGCAAGTATGTTCGCAAAGCAGGGAAATCTATCGTGTGTTCTGGCTTCTGTATATTCTGATTCTGCGCCCCCTTCTTGCCAACTGTCGTCTTGGTGAGAGTAGTTTTGTGTAGTCGTTCGAGTAGGTGCTCTGCTTCTGTCCTTTCTTGGTTGCTCTACTCGGTTATTTTGACTGTGATTTCTTCGGCTTCCTCCGTTGTGACTTCCACTTGGTCCTAGTCTATCAAAAGTAGACTTCTTTTGATTTTGATCTTCCTGTTCATAAAATGTTGCCTTTCCATCGTTCGTTTTAAAGACTGTTGATCGAAGGAAATCTCGAAGCTATTCTTGTTTCTCATTGGGATGTGAGGTCGCCCTGAGTTCTTCTAGTGCTTCCCGGATCTTATCGTAGGGAGTATTCGCTGCTCGTCCTTCTTTGATTTCTCGTTCTGATTTTCTTTTATTGTACTCTGCCAGGTCTGATTCGTATTTGATCCATGTGTCTTTCCGTTGTTTCGCACGGCATTATCGTCCTTGTTTTAATTTGTTCTTTCTTTCTCTTGCTTGCCTTTGGCTCTCAGTCTCACCATCGTATCCCTAGATAAATAGTGATATATTGGACTCGGATTTGTCTGAAGATCTTACATCGGGTGCTTCTGGGGGATCAATGGTGATCAAGGACGACGAATCATGAGGACTTCTCTAGCGTGAGTTGTTCTGTCATCGTCGTTGATTTCCGCACTGGCATAGCTCTTGATGACCTCAGTACAGGTCTCAAAGTTGTAGATGGAATCTCCTTTTTGGTAGAGTAGAATTGCTGTTGTCGTGTCATCGACTAGTTGGTCGTCGTCATTCTCAGGAACGGTATCTGGCCAGTGAATGATGCAGTCTTGAGATGTTATGGTTAAAACGAGACCCTCCTGGGCTCCCTTCAGTGACATTCTAAGCATGGGATAGGTAGATCCTTCGTGCCATGTTTGATAGGATGTTGCCATGTTGTGGAGTCCGAACGAAAAAAGATCCGACTTCTTTGAAGTATCCTGGGTGTATTCTGAGTAGTATCCTCGACAGGTTGGCATCATATCTCAGAGCTTTGTTAGAAAAGAACTTGGTCTTCCGAAAGAACTCGGATAAGACTTCGTTTCAGAAGCGGAACTTGAGTTTGAATCGGATACGTGATCTTACGAGAACTGAGTCAGATTGAGCTGTGCGAATCTTTTGGTAAGCTGATCTGTCGTTATCGTCGGAATAGGATGATTCTGATGATGATCTGATTCTTCAAGGAGACGGCCTTGGAGTTTGCCGTCGTCACCTGCCTTACAGATCCATGAACCGAAGATGAAGGTTGATCCTTTTGAGAAGATCATGTTGTCGAGGTCCATCAAGCTCTCGGACGCAAAGTCGCCGAAAGCCCCTACCTGGCGTGCCAGCTGTCGATATTTCACCACCGATAGCCTGCCACGGAGGTACCTGAGGCAGTTTGTTCGAGCTTCGGCGTATGCTGAACTCGATGGTTAACGCAAGAGACAGTCGATTTATCTTGGTTCAGGCCCTCGATCACAGATCGAGTAATAGCCCTACGTTCAGTCGGTGTTAGCCTTTGCGTTGGATTGATTATGAAGTGTTGTGTCGTACAATTGCTCTTTGAACTCTCGATCTAAGGTGCCCTGCCCTCCTTTATATAGTTAGGAGGCCAGAATTCTAATCGGTTTATGATGAGAGTTCCTAGTAGGATTACAGAGTAATACTACTACTAAGATTAAAGAAGAAGAATCCTAATTGGTCTAGGTCTTCTTCTTTCCTTGCGGGATATCCCGTGGGTCCCGTACCGACAAAACTGCAGGTGTGAAAAGTCAAAAATACTCTTAAGTATAAATATGTCATTAATTTTTTTAGCATTTTAATGACTTCAAATGAAAAAAATTCAAAACTAGAAAGTTGTAGATCTCGTCGAGATCTATAATTTTCATATAAAAATTATCTTCATTTAATTTCGCAAAAAAGATATAATTTGATATGATTAATATATCTTAGAAAAATCATATCGTTTTACGAAATTAAATGAAGATAATTTTTATATAAAAAATATAGATCTCGACGAGATTTATAACTTTCTAATTTTGAGTTTTTCCATTTGAAGTCGTTAAGATGCTAAAAAAAATTAATGACATATTTAGACTTAAGGGTAGTTTTGACTTTTCACACCTGCAGTTTTGACACCGTTAGAGTCCAATCTAACAGCAGTGACATGAAAGACAAAAAAAAAAAAAATTAAAGCAGTGACGTTGAAGAACGCTGAACTTTTCTAGCGATCTTTTTTAATGCCTCACATAGAATAAAAAAAAACCATCGTTCACCCCCTCCTCTTGCCGCCGCAAAACCGCCGCCTGCGCAAAAGTTGCCCAGACCGCACCTCCGCCCGTCGCCCCCTCGGCTCTGCACTCCGTCCCTCGCCGGCTCGCCCCTTCCCTGGAGACTCCGCCCTGGCCCCTCGGCCGGTCGGCGGCCACTGCCCAGCCCCAGCGCCCCAGCGGTGGCCGGCTGGCCGCCCCGGCGCCCCGCGTCCACGGCTTCACACGAACAGGGAAACTCCGTCCCAATACGCGTAGCCGCCCCGACACATGCCCCCGACGGCCGACCTCACCCTCTGCTTTACCAGGCAACTCGCGCCCGTCGTCACGGGGGAGGGCGGCCCCAGCGCCACCGTCGACCCTTACGCGCGCCCTCCTCCCGCACCTCGACGCCGCCCACCGGTTCTCCACTTCCTCCTTCTCTACCTCCGCCCTATCACGCCTGGAGAATGCGTTAGCGTGTGGGGAGCCCCGGCGATACCCGAGGAAACGGAGGCGTTGCTGCGGCACGACACGGATGCCTACGCGGCGGCGGAACCGGTTCTAGACTCGGTGGTGAAGGTGTTCACGGTGTCCAGCAGCCCCGACTACTTCTTGATGGTTCATTCAAGGTATGCGAGTTGTCGATCGATCTCTTGGATCGTGTTTGATTTCTACTAGGACTGTTTCCAATGAAGTTGTGAATCGTAGTGTGCAATTGTGGATTCGGATTATGTGTAGTCTATGCGAACTGTTGAGATCTCAGCTTTGTTTCATATCTACAAGACCGATCGGCTTTGATTGTTTCCTGCTTGATTCACAGATTAGTCAACAGTAATTCATACAGATCCGAGTTGAGAGGAGGCCGTTCGAATGTATTTAAGATGCCTGTTTTTAGGTCGTCCTCTTGGCGAAACAAAAACAATACCAAGCTTGTTGTAGACATGCAGATATGCCAAGAGGACGTACTGTGGCCGGGGGGTAATCTTTTGGGGTAAATCTTTTTTTTTTGTAATTTCTGGACAAGGATCATTAAGAAAACTTATGAGTATGACTTGTCTTTGTTGTTTACTATGTAGCTGGTACTCCTGTTCAGAGCATTTAATTAATTCTCAGTATGCAATGGCATCTGAATTGTTTGTCGGTTGTCAGAGTAGATTCATTGTCGATGATACTTTTTCGTATATCGTTCTACTTTCAATCGGTTGGCATTGTCAATGAATATTTGTTTCTTTCAATTCAATGCAACAGATTCATTGCCGATGATACTTTTTCGTAGATCGTTCTACTTTCTATCGGTTACATTGCCAATTCATATTTGGTTCTTTCATTTCAATTCAACAGATGAGATCTTTGTCAAGACCCTCACCACCAAGTGCATCACTCTGGAGGTCGAGAGATCGACAATGTCAAGGCTTGTTAATTGATTGTCTGCACGTTGCTTCCTATAAAAGCATGGTATTATCTCCATAAAAAATAATGGTATGTAGGAATAACTTTTCTATAAATGCACTCCAGAGGGGCAGGAATTGATGTATTTGCTTAGTTAAATACTATGAATAAATATCAATTAAGTTTTTTAGCCTATTGAACTTCCTTGCTAAGTTTGCTCTTAATCCTGCTTACTGGCTATTTAGCTAAAATTACTTTTATAGTGAAAAACAATTTATTAAGTAAACAATTTATTCGGTACTCCTACTATAAATAATAAAGTTGTATGGTACACACGTGCGTGTCGCACATGCCTGTCCATTAGATAATCATCATGACTAGATATTCTTGTACCTGCTTTTAGTGAATTTAAAGATCTCAAATGGTTATTGGACTGTGATAACCTGCCATCATCTCAAGGGAAGCTGGCTACTGGCGATCATTTGGTTTATGCTCAGCTTAAGCTATTTGCGGAGAAAACTCATGTCTGCATTCCATTTCATACACCATATATTATTATTAGTGTAGTCGTCCCAATGAGATATATAAAACTTATTTTATTTCAGTTTCGTTCAGGCAACAATCTTACTAATAATGTTGGAGTAGATGGGAATGTTGCAAATACACATTGATATTTGCACCAAGTGCAGTAAGACAGTTTGATATGGTGGTTCAACAATGTTTTGCATGTGTGTGAACAGTTTAACAACTGTCAGTTAGCTGAGCATTTACTTACAGAGGTAGCGAATTTATACACCTATGTTCCTTCCAGTCTACATAATGGCCATGCAGTAATCTATGTGTTGAACATTTGAATTTCGCCTTAAATATTTCTCTAAAACTGTAAGCATTTTCTATCTTCTGATGGTTGAAATGCCATGTGACAACATAGCATTTACTAACTTGTTTGGCTCATCTGTTGCGCTATGTTTGACCTTAAAATAAGAGGGGTGCTATTTCTCGATGGAGATCTCAAACCACACTTACGATTTCACCTGCTTAAGATGACCACCAACATAGATCATGAAATCTATTTGAACCATTATTTTTTTTTTTAAAAAGCTTCTGAATCTTAGTGAATTCCTTGTAATTTTGTTTAGTGTAATTACCACAAAAGGTAATGGAAAGGGAATATCTGCAATCAGTAAAAGTATTTTAACAAAAACTTTCACATATGCTTATAAACTGTGTTGGTAATTTTATTTTTCTTTCCAGTTGCAAAAACTTGGTTTGAACCGTCAAAATTTATGTATGACGGTTTTGTCGAAACTGATATATGGGAAAGGAATTGCATATGCCAACAAAGTAGTATGCTACCAACAGCTGTGTTGTTTATGATCCAGTAACATGAAAGGTCATCATCTCGCTAAATTGATGATAACATACACCATTTAGTTATTCTTATTGTCAAATCAATACATTGTATTGCTCCTTGAAAATATATTATTGTTAAATACTACCATGTTAAGATTTTTTTTAACCTACTCCACTCGAAAGCCACTATGGAAAAGTGAACTATACCTGTACTATTGCTATCATGACCTGTATATAATTATGACCCATTCATTTTACTTGCCTATTAGGACATCGATAGTCATTGGGACTGTACATTAACTTTGGTTCTATGAAATACCTTGAGTCCTCTGGAGCAGCAGATCGGCTAGAGCTAATGGCTCTTCAAGAGCACCACAAATATGTGTCATTTACGGCTGGTTTGTGAAGTAGAGGCCATTGGAGAGAGTGTTTCTGTGCCATCCTCTCGTGAACACTGAACAGATGTGCTATACTTATGCTGCATTCAAGGCTTATGTACCTGAGATGGTTGAAGCGCTCATTGATAGTGTGAGGAACCCAACATTTTTCGACTGGGAGGTTAAAGAACAGGTTGATGTTATTTGAAGGTTCCCTGACAGGATGTTTTATGTACCTGAGATGGTTGAAGCGCTCATTGATAGTGTGAGGAACCCAACATTTTTCGACTGGGAGGTTAAAGAACAGGTAGATGTTATTTGAGGGTTCCTGACAGGATGTTTTATGTACCTGAGATGGTTGAAGCGCTCATTGATAGTGTGAGGAACCCAACATTTTTCGACTGGGAGGGTAAAGAACATGTATTTATTATTTGAAGGTTCCCTGGCAGGATGTTAATGATGTCTTGTTATGGCTACAGCTGCCAACCGACATAGCTGAGTTCTTAGTGATCCTCGAAGCTTATTTTTCAAATAGATTTTTATATGTATAATGGTATATATTATAGATAGAAAACTACAAAGATTCTACATGTAATCTCTCTCAGGCACACAAACACTACCATTACAATAAGTGAAATACAAGAGGTATTTTACTCTATGATCACATCATCTACCACTATAACAAACAACTACACAAAGACCTTTTAGCCTTTGCTTGCACCATATATTGTAAAAAGGAGTTTGTAAAGTCTGGATTGCAAAAAGCTAGATTGTAGATTAGGAATATTTTGTATATGACATAGGAATTAACTTGTTCAACATTTGATTTTATACTCATCTATCTTGATTTTTTCCATATATGCACGTGCGTGTTGCACGTGCATATCTACTATACTAGCTAATAGCTTTAGGTTAGGGTTTTGGTGCTCAGCTTGAAGGGAAGGGAAGAGAAGGGGTGGAAGTACTTGGTGGGTGCTGGTCGCTGGCGAAGAGACCAACTAAGGCCTCAGCACCTGGCGGCGGCGGCGGCCCACCAGTGGTCGGAGAGCGAGAGGGGGCGACAGAACGCAGAGCAGGGATGCAGCGGATGAAAGGGGGTTGAGGGCATGTTTGGATTGAGAACTGCCTGTCAATTTGCATTTTTTTTTGCCTAGCCAGGCATACGAAGTGCATCTTTGTTTGGTTTGTGACCGGGCTTAATAAGAAATATAAAAATAAAGCTGTAAACATAACCGTACGTCTGACACAGATAATCTTTGCAGGCAACTTCATTTTACATCCAGGCAACCGTTTTTGAATGGGCCTTCCTGTGGGCCGTTTTTATTTATTATCCTTATATTTTTTTAATGTCTTAAAAAATAAATGTGTCGGTGTAGAAAATGACCAACACGTAAATATTTATAATTTTGTTGTACGTTGTGATCGGATATGGCTTAGCACTCAATGACAGATGGTTTATACTGGTTTAGGCAACGTGCTCTACGTTCAGTTTGAGTCGGTCGGTGACTTTATTCATGAACCTAGGTGTTCGAAGTTTGCTGTGGGGTTACAAACGAGAGGGAGTAAGATGAGGGGTGCAAGAGGTTCGGTCGGACTCTGGTCTAAAGGACTGAGAGTGACGGGAGCTCCTATGTGCGCTAAGTGTTTGAGCGTGTGCTAACCTAGTGGTTCTGCTGTTGTGTGTGAGTGAACTGAGGAGTCTCCCTGTTGGGAGAAAGCGCATCCCTTTTTATAGATGAAGGGGACAACCTTACAAGAGAGAGAGTATGTATGCTACTAAGTCTTGTTGCCCACGTCGTCGGGTGCAAGACAATTGTAGGCGCCCATAATATTGTTGATGTCAGATGCATGTGGGAGGTTGTGTCGTCTTCTTCCGGTATGGCAGATGTTGGTGCCTGCCATACCGTTGATGCCCAGAGGCACGTAGGGTTTTTTACCGTGTTCGTCTGGTATGGGAGTTTGAGGGCGACATACCTGGAAGGTTGTAGGGCACCCTTCTGTCATGTCCTATCGGTACTGCATTGCAGATGTACAGGGTACGGTCCTTGGTATTGCGGTTGACTTTGTGCGTCTTGCCTTACTTGCTTTGCCCGTTTCCTGGGTCCTTACCGAGCGGGCGTCCCCGGTCGGTTGGTCCCAGTCGGCTCCGACTGCGCCAGTCGGAGAATAACTGTAAGCAGAGGTTCGGTGCATCTCTGGTCGGAGACGTTGGTCGAAATCGGAAGCGGGTGTCGTTCCTTTTTTGCCAGGCCTTCCGGTCGGAGAGGCGGGCCAGAGTCGGAAGCGAACGTTGTTCCTCCTCGGCCAGACCTTCCGGTCGAAGAGGCGGGCCAGAGTCGGAAGCAGGCGTCGTTCCTCCTTGGCTAGGCCTTCTAGTCGGAGGCTGGTTCGCCCTTCTATCCTTTTGTTAGTTTTTTGGGCTGGCCGAGGAGTTGCGCGTCGTTCGCAACGTCGTATGCTGGGCCGAGCTTTTGCTGGGAAGTGGGTCTATGGGGGACCCCGGGTTTATGAACCCGACATAATATCTTAAATTTTTTTTGATATCTACATTTTTTTGAATTGCACGAAAACTTATAGAGTACTGTCGGGTTGGATCAGCCACCACTTCAGCATTTGCCCGCGAGGAGTTTCGGAAGGCATGGTGGAGACATACGCCAAAGTAGAGCTCTAACATTTTGTGAGTGCTTTCATGTTCTCCGACGTGTCGAGCAACATAATCACTTGGTCGGCCCATTCAACTAACCTTGGGAGAACATAGGACAGTAAAGCTAGGGCAGTGCGGTCCTAGGATGGACCAATCGGCAGTTGTGCATAGCCTGCCGTCGAGACCATCTGAACGCCAACCTAGGCGATTGCTCTTACTTATCCAAGGAGAAGGTATAAGGAGAAAGATAGACGTGTCTATCACAACGATGCTATCCATTTGTGGGACTAGAGGGAGCGTAGGGAGCCCACAAAAGATCTTCCACATGACCAGCGCAATTCGAACCGATATCTGATTTGGATGCGTAGGACCATTAGGACCCACATAAAAAAACCCTACACCGACAAAGTGATTATGAAGGACTCCGATGACGATGTTATCGTCGATGTGTACGATGACTGTAACGTAACCGACCAATTATACGAAATTAAGTAAGAAAATCACCCGCCAGAGCAGACGATTTAGCAAACTTAAGCCCGTATAACCCGGTAGTCCGTGAAATCACGAAGGATTTCAAACCAACTCACATACCAGCCAAGATCATAATAAGTTTAGCGGTCACCATCACATATTACATAAAAGTTTGCATCACAGGTACATCAGAGTTTAAACATAGTTATTACAAAACGAGTTCAAATAGAAGTAGCGGAAGCCATTTGTTCAAAACCACACACACTCACACGGATTCAAATACAGTGCCAGCTAATGATCATCTCCAACAAAAGCATTAGACGAGACGTAAGGAATGATCATGCCCATGGTCCTAAGCATCACCCATCGCAGGATAAAGGCAATTGATACAGTAGCCGTAATACATCTGCCCATCTGCAACAAGTGGGAACAAAACCCTGAGTACGAGAAGGTACTCAGCTAGACTTACCCGACATAACCGAAAATAAAGTAACACCAAGGATTATGAAGGGCTTTATAGTAGGGTAGCTGACTCATTTGTAAAAAAGGCATTTCTAGTATTTCAAGAACCTTTCCAAAAGCATTATTGTCAAGTTAAATATTATTAACCTGTCGACTACATTTGCACCTATACTAGAGCAAGCATGTGATTAAGCAAATAATGATAACCAATGATCATTAACAACTTCCATAATGTCATATCCATTATAACTGTCCAAGTGTTCCATCAACATTACTATGATAAAGTAACTCAAGTCAAGTGTTCACTATCCAGTGAACGATGGCGATTCGAATCGATTATTAACCAGCTGGTAATTTATTCCTTACACAAACCTCACTTATCCGCTAAAGTGAGGTATCGGTCACCGAGTCAACTATCTAGGAAAAATCTTGAGTTTGCCAGGAACCACATGTACCCGGGGGCCGACCGACTGCCTTTTGGTCTTATCATCGTGCCCCTGTGTCCTACCACACCTGCTCCGGTACAGTGCGCTGCGGGCAATCTACTCGGCCCAAATAATCTCTAGCTTCGCGGTCGAAAGGTACTTTATTCGGCTAGCTAAATGTAAGGCATGCATTCAATATGACCTGAGGCCCAACAACGGTCGGTCCTTAATCGATACAGACAGAAAGCACTATAGTCCAAAACTCCGTAAGTCTCTGTCCGGTCTCAACTTCAAATTAACACTTAGTTATACCATGACTACATAGTTATCCAAGCAGATCTAGGTAACCACCTATAGCTCACAGGTGACAGGAAATCACCCGACTTCTACCGGTCTAAGCTAGCTAAGCATTGACTCGACTGCGGATACCAGGGTAACAAGGATATAGTATAACAAAGGTAGACAAGGTATAATGCAGCAACGGTTGCAAACAACTCCTGAACGTAATGCATCAATTAAAGTAAAGCATTAATTAATAATCGCAAACCAGGAAGAAAAATGCTCCGGGGCTTGCCTCGAAGGAGCTCGGACGGTGATCGGGGCACTCTGGAAGTTCCTCAACGTCCTCCTCGCCTGCTTTGGTCACTTCTTGCGGCTGCACCTCGAGCTGCTCCTCGGGCTCCTTGGGTATGACGACCGGGCTCTCGGTTTGCGATCCTGTATGATGCAGGTGCGTAAGTGCTTATGCAAAAGGTGCATCGGATGAAATGAACACAATGAATATGCTTGCATGCAAGGTAGTCAACATCGTCCAAGAACATGTACTACAAGCACATGTTATCTACTGCATTCTCTTCTACTACTAATGTGCTACGTTAACACATCTCATTAAATGCTTCAAAGATACACCAAAGCTTCACTAATTTCTTAATCATGCATAAAGCAACATTTGATTAAACCCTAATTAATAATAGGTTTGAATAGCAACATCTATTTTTATAGCATAGAAAAATCTTAGAAAATTACTATAGCACAGTACTACCCTAAGTAGTCTACCATCAAATGTTTATGGCATTTGAATAAGTGGATTAGCCTACACAAAAATGACAAGCTATGGCATAATTATGATCATGAAAATACTTTGTACTATGAAAAGTGTCAAACAATAGATGTAATATTTTTCCTATGTTCTACATAGTAAATAATCATTGCACAAAAATTATCACATGCATGTTTTATACAAATTTTGCTCTCTAGCAAAAATAACAAAAATCAGCCATTAAAGGCACTCGAACTACACCTCATAATTTTTCTACAGGACATGCATGGCATATATTTTTCCTAGGAAGTACATTACACAAGAAGAGTAACAAACTTGGAATCATATTTTTCTGATACATATAGGATTTACTAAATATTTTACAAGATATCAGCAATATCAAGAATTAAATAAAGCTCTACATTAAAGTATCTCAAAAATGACATGCAATATTTTTATCATGTAGATCTGGTGATAAGGAACACAACAAAATTTGTTTCAACAAATTTGGAGCCATTTTGAGCAAGTTATAAATTCCCAAAGCATTTAAATAGAAATCTGAAAATCATTTCTTAAATTCTTTCTGAAAATCCATGTTCAAAACTGCTAGATCCACCTGGATTCCCACCTAGGCGTGCACCCCTACGGCTGACAGTGGCCCTCGTGGGTCAGCCGGGCTCCACCTGCCAGCCCCTGAGGCAGAGGAGGCTGCGCTGACCGGCGTGAGCTCGCCGTCGGTGAGGTGGTCGGCGACGAGGTCACCACCAACGTGACCACCTTGCCAAGGCAGACACGTTAGTGCAAGAGGCAGGGCCGGAGGAGCTTGAGAGCGAGCTGGCCAGCGGCCATGGTGGCGCGGTAGTGCGGCTCACCGACGGCCGGCCATCTCCGGCCGAGAAGGGGCGTGAGATGTGGCGTGGGAGCTTCACCGAGCTCATGCGGTGTTTGTGCGCGTGAAGGGAGAGCGAGAAGGAGGACGGAGGGGCGAGGTCCATGGAGCGGAGCACTCCGATGAGCTCGGCCACGACTCCGGTGAGGGATTCCCGGGGAAGGGGAGCTTCTCATGGCTTACCGATGCGAGCACGAGGTGCGTGAGGAGGAGGCGATGCTCAGGGCAAGACGGAGCTAGACCTGGCGAGCTGGAGCGGCCAGAACGACCAACTCCGGCGATGGCGCGAGGCGGAGGCGAGTGCTGTGGCTGCTGCTTGCGCTAGTGGAGGCGAGAGAGCGAAGTGGAGGGGCGAGTACGGCGCCAGGGTGAGGTCGGCCGAGCCTTGAAGGCAGCGCAGCCTAGTCGGGACGGGCAGGCCGGTGGTGCCGCGTGGCGTGCTTGCCGACGCATGGAGGCCACGCGGCGTGCGCGCTCTGACGCGGCCGGGCGTGTGCACGGCGAATGAGCGCGGCGTGCGGGAGCAGGAGCGTGGCACGGAGGCAGGCCGGGCCGGTCTGCGCGGCTGGGCCGGAAGTGAGGTGTGAGGCCCAACTTAGGTGAATTGATCTTTTTCAAATTATTTTCAAATCCTTTTTCATTCAAACGAAATTTTGAACTATTTCAAAGCAGTTTCAAAAGTTGGTGTAAAAATGAAAGTTGTTCCATTTTTCAAGATCTACAACTTTGCTTTTATGACCAAAGTCAAATTCAAAATAGATTTTGAATTACAAAATAAAAATCAATATTAATTCAAAACCCTAATTTTGAAGAATTATTTTTAAAAGTAAAATTTGGCAAAAATTTAAATATGAACTTTGCTCCAAATTGTATCCTAAATATTTATAAGCTATCTTAGTGATCAAAGACAAGAAATCATGGCATCCAAATATGAGCATGGCATTTCACATTGTTTGAAACATAAATGAATTTCAATCAATTTAAGCACCACATGAAATGATACTTCATTTCTTTCGAAATGAAATGCATGAATGATGCTTATGCATGAGGTGATGATGATTATGCTCATGGGATGAAATGGTAATGCATGCTTAACATCGAGGTGTTACAATGACATCACTAGGCGGAGATACAGTCTGACTGTAGAGCTATGTGGTACTTTTCCTGAAACTTATCTCATTTCACAAGTTCTAACAATTATGTATTTAGAAAAAGTATTAAAAACAACAATAATGTATAATTAAAAAACTAGGAATGTTGCCACTCTTACATGAGACTAGTTATCCCTAATGTAACAAATTGTTTTTTCTATAGGTAGAACATTTTTTACTTATCCCCTAGCAGTAGAATATTTTTTCTTAGTTAAAAACAACTAAATGTTTTAAGTAGAAAAACCAATATTATTTGCTTCAAAAAAAGAAAAACCAATATTATTAAGAGGAAAGAAATGTTCTCATAGTAGAAAAATATTGGGGGTCTGACTCATTTGCCTTCCCAATCTCCTATGAAATAGGTAACTTCCACATAAGAAACTTTAGATAAATGGCAAGTATGCATAAGACATAATTATCGTATTTCAAACAATGGGATACTTTGTATCTAGATATTTTGTATTGGAAATATATAGGAAAAAAGATAAACACAAATGAAATTCTGAATGTGATATTCTAGATCTTGATATTTTATATAATAAGAAATATCTAGGGAATATCGAAAAGTGTAGAAGGTTGCCACCATAAGCCTATAAATAGTAATAGATAAACACAAACAAAGTTCTAAATGGGATATTCTAGATCTAGATATTTTATAAAATAAAAAATATCTAGGGAATAGATAACCATGAGAGACCTTTTAAGAATATTGAAAAGTGTAGAAGGTTGCCACCATAAGGCTATAAATAGCAATAGATTTGGGTGTTCATCCCATACATACCAAGTCACCCAAGTGAGTTAACAAAAGTCAGGAAAGTGAGTTATTTTAGAGTTGACTAGAAGCATACTCCGCACGTTGCTGCAGGAATAGCGAATTAGTGGATTGTGTGACATGTTGACATGGACAAACAAATGTTTACGTGTCTTGCTGGCGTGGACATTACAATTGTATGTGCTAGTGAATTTTAATTACATGTGATAGTGTATTGCTGAGGCGGATAGCTTAAATGTTAAGATATACATAGCTAGTGGGTTTTATGATTATAAGAGATGTAGATAAGTGTGTATGAGTCTTATTTAGTAGATATTAAAAGTTTGTTTATAATAAATTGGAAATGATTATGAATAAAATAAAAAAGAAAATATTTTGGACACCCAATACTACAAAGTCATATCCGCCATTGTCCGCTTCCTGTTAGCCTCTCCTTTAGCCCCCTTAGCCACGGGCGGTGCGCCCTCTTCCTATTGGTCTCTCCTTTAGTCCCCTTAGCTGCGGGCGGCGCGCCCTACGGCTCCGTACCCATGCTCCGAGAGGGATGTGTTCCCTCGCCGTCGTAGCCGCGCTCTGGCCGGTTGCGACGTTTGCGAGAGTTTCGCGACTGCAAAGGGAGTTTTGCTAGGGTGGTTTGGGCCGTGGCGGGCCTGGCCAAGACCGGAATACTATCTTTTATCTTCCTGATGAATTGTTCCTCTTCCTCTTCGAACTTCAAAATTTGACATTTTAATCTTCAGCTCCCAAAATCAATTAAAGTACTTCTTCCTCTTCGAACTTCAAAATTTGACATTTTAATCTTTAGCTCCCAAAATCAATTAAAGTACCTCTATGTCCGGGTTAGATGTGGTTTTCAAGAAAGTTTCATCTTTTTTTAGTTAAAAAATCTGATAGGTCCATTCGGTTAGCTTGGAACGGAGTTAAGAACTATTCTATCTTATCAACATTATATAAACTAGACAGTATCCCACGCTTCGCCGTGGGTAGGCTATTATGTCTAGAGTTAGAACATCTGAACTTAAAGTGGTGGCATAAACAGTGAACATCTTTGAATTCAATGTCTTCAATATTGATGTAACAATGGTAATGGGATCAATAGAGCTGCATGAAGCAAAATGTCATTGGAACTTAACAGGGCACTTAAGCAATTTATTACAATCCTGCTCTAGTTCTGATTAGGGACAGTAATAGCAAGGTACAGCCTGAGTGTCATAGGAAAGGCAAGCAAAGCAAAATTAAAAAGCTATCGTGGCTATAAATTGTAGTAAGTAATAGGGACATGCTGGATTCCTTAACCACATGTGTGGGATACCACTTTTGATCAATTTAATCAATCTTACCAAATTGACTAAAGTGCTATCCCAGACAGACTAATGGACAAACCACCGGCCATACAAAAGCATGTAAGCCTCCAGTTCATCTTTGCAGTAGTGGCACTCAGCAACTGAGATGCTTTCTCAAGCCTTCCTACAGTTGCAAAAGAGCTATTACAACTTTAGATACATAAGAAAACCAATTCTCATGAGAAAATAACAGATTTATGCTAGCATCAATCAAATCTAATGAACAAAATAACTTTACCTATTGCAGCTGTTAGCTGGGATTTAATAAAACGTCCTTTGTTTCTGAACCATTCAGCAATAAACGGAACACACACAGAGAGCATATATATATATATATATATATATATATATATATATTTTGGAAGCTCCTTAGCTGCCTGTCTTGAATACACATAAACGACAACACTCAGCATATCAACAGCATATGCTGCAAAATAAGCAAAATGCTCCGAGTCAAAATTTAATTGTACTCAACCCATAAAGACATAAGAACTGGAATATCTAATATTCTAACAGACAGAGGACATGGGGAGAACCAGTAAAGGCATGTCACCGTCAATATCGCCGAATTTTTTACATTTTAGCCTTTTTTAAAAGTTTCTTACAAATAGACCCATGGCGGAAAGAATTCAGAAAATAGACCCTTAGCTCGGCGCCCTTGATGCTGGCGCCGAGCTAACATGTCTCGGCGCCAGCGTCTCTGGCGCTGAGCTCCTAGGCACGGTAGATGACATGGCAGTGAGCTCGACGCCGTAGATCTTGGCACCGAGCTCAGCGCCAGAGTGACTGGCGCCGAGCCTTTAATACCTATGGGCCCCGCGCCTCTCTTCCTCTCTTCCTCTCGCCCTAGCAGAGCCAAGCTCTGCCGCCACCGCCACCCATGCCCTTGCCTCCATCGGCCACCCTCTCCCTCCACCGCTGTCCTCGCCTTAGCCTCGCCTTGGCCTGCACCGCCGACGTCTACCGCGGCCTGCCTTGCTGCCCTCCACCGCCGACCTCACCCCACCTTGCCGCCCTCGCCCACGGCCACCGTGCCTCTTGGTCCAGAGGAAGAGGAAATGGGAAGTGAACTACCATTAGGTGGGAGGGTCCTCTTGGTCCCGATTTCTTTGAGGAAGCTCTTTATGAGAGATTCCCAATTAAGAGAAAAAGTGATTTCACCAAAGAGGCACCACTGAGAGGATACGATGAAAGGAAAGAAGAGTGGCCAAAATGCATGCATGGAGAGGATTGCCTAGTGTAGACATTCACCGAGGGAATAGATGGAGGTCGTCGTTTCTTCAAATGCCCACAAGCATGGGTAATTGCTATTACTATTTGTTTCTTCAATATGTTCCTCTTGTATATAACTTACACGACATACTTATTGTAGTCTTCCTTGGCCAAAGACAACTGTGGGTTCAGTAGGTGGGTCGATCCTCGACCTATTTATCCGCATGCGGAGTACATCAACTACCTGCAAGACCATATCTTAGATCTAGAAATGGAAGTTAGCAGCGGTTATAAGGACGACGGACATGTGCTTCTCTTTAGCCGTCATTGGCCGAGGGTTAGGGGGGTGGAACCCACCACTTGAAGTACTCATGTAGATGTCTCCCTCTAAACCAATCGTCGAAAAGGAGTTACCTAGGATCAAACTTGTCTGCATCGTCGATCCACTGAAAGAAAAAGCACCTCTCATAGTCCTACACAACGAGATTCCAACAAAATATTAGTAGCATACTTACACAAATAAAGAAAAAGGATAGTGGAAATAATTTCTTACATTAAAACGCCTGCATGTGTATAAGCAATATACCGCTGTGTTCGGATGTTTCGATTGAAAAATATGGGCCAGGAAACCACAGTCACAGTTAGGGACAGGGAGGTTAGGAGGGACGGGGGCATCTTTGCTAGACGCGTCGGGGTATAATTCTCGAGGACAACCCTATTTTCGCCAAAACTCCTCCCGAAACATTTCTTGCATCTAACAAAACAGATGTAATTTAACAAACATAAATCAAAACATCACAAATAAATGTCAATGAGAACCATAACTGCAGTACAACCAATTTCGTTCTAAGAACCCAAAGCAGTTAACATTAAACCATAAACCTAGGATTTCCTATTTGATGCACAACAATGAACCCATAACATAACTACATGCCCCTAGGTTTACTAGCTTTTCCATGCCTTGGCATCATCCTACATATTGATGGATACAATGAAACCCTAAGTGATGACGATTATTACGTTAAAAAATCCAACTAATACATATCGAATCGATGCGAAAAAAACTAGGAGGGGAGCGAGGATACCTTGCTCTCGAATATCTATGGATCAAATCAAAGTTTCTAAGGTCTAATATGCCGATTCGTGAGGTAGGGTGAAGTGGGGAGAGAAAACCCCCGAGAGGGAGGAGAAAGAAGAGAAAGAACGCTCGAGCAGGAAGGTTGGTCGGGGTTAAATAGCAGTGAGCTCGGCGCCAGAGTGACTGGCGCCGAGCTCACTGCCATGTCATCTACCGTGCCCAGGAGCTCGGCGCCAGAGACGCTGGTGCCAAGACGTGTTAGCTCGGCGCCAGCACCAATGGCGCCGAGCTAAGGGTCCATTTTCTGAATTCTTTCGCCAGGTTCTATTTGTGAGAAACTTTCAAAAAAGGGCTAAATGTAAAAAATTCGGTCAATATCGTCATGTCCTCCAATCACCTCGATGACGTCGAGCATCAGGATGGAGCCATGATAGCTGGAATCGTAGATTAAGAAGTAAATCGATCCAATCACCTCGGGGATTTACATTTTTACCATTATTAAAATTGGTGCTCATCCGATTATCACTCTTAGGATGACACCTACAACTTTGCCAGATGAGAGAAGTTTGAGTTCTTCATTTACCACATTTGCGCATGTCGCAAGCCACGCAAGCCCGACATGCTGGCGCCCAGTCAGCAGGTGTAGGTAAAATGTCATCGCTGCCCCTGCCCATTTTCTTCATTACGCTGCCTTGGTCCCACCCTCGCTATCCCCTCGCTCATTTCGTCTGCCCCCCCCCCCATCGCTGACGCATTCTTCCCCCGCGCCGCCGCCGCCTCCTGCTCCCCTCCCGCCGTCCCTACGCCACGGTGGCCATGTCGCAAAGGGCGGAGTCATCTAGCTCTAGCAGGGCATTGAGGAGACAGGAACGAGGCGGGAGCTCCATGCGCGCGCATGCTGTGGCGTATCCGGCCGGTAAAGAAACTGGGCTTCCTTTGATTCAAGGTCTGGATTGTCATCTGGTCCGTGTGATCGAGCTTCACGTCAAGCAGGACACTCCCAACAAGGGCCAGAGCTTTTTCAAGTGCCCTAGGAATGGGGTTAGTTTTGCTGTGTCTCCATCTCTCTTGCTTTCTTTGTTTGAAATCTAGAGTTTAACAGTCATGAAATGGTGTTTGCAAAATCCAAAATTGTGTGGATTCTACATATTCCAGAAGGAGTACCTGGATGAGCTGATTGATAAGAAGATCGCCATTATCAACTATGAGGAGGTCAAGGAATTGGAAGAAGGATAAGATGGCAGTGAATATGCTAACCATGAGGAGAAGAAGGACCAGGAGAAGAAGATGGAGAACCTAATGTGGAAAATGAATTGTTTCATTGTTGTTGTTGTAATTGTTGTGTTTGGAATTGTTGTTAGATCAGTTGTAATGACTTGATTTGTGGCAATGTGTTTGAAAATGAATTGAACATGATGTATGAACCATTTGCAATGAAACTTTGAACTGTGTTATCCTATTTTCATCAGAAAGTGCTTAATCAAAACATTTGACAGTGAAGGCACATTCTGGCCATGCAAAATAAGATAGAGGCAAATAACAAAGATAGATAGGGTACATTAAGGTCGCAACTCCTGGCCATTACACAGGTAGCAAATTCTGGGCATACAGATAGAGTTTAGCGCCCATTACACATAACAAGTTCAACTTGGGGCATTGCATGTTGTTTTTGTGCCCATCATTACATAATAAGGCCATGCAAAATAATACATTATTTTGGCCACTCATTACATAATAAGGTAGTAAATATTGTTTTTACAAAATAATGAAAGTTCGTGATCTTGGTAAAACAAGACCAGTCAGGCTCCTGTCTTTCTCTTTCCTCCTCTTGTCATGTGTGGTGTCTTCTTCACCTTAGTTGCCGACTACTTTTTCCTAGGAGTCATCTTCCTAGCTGGTTGCACTTCAATCTCCAGTGCATCTTCAGCAAATAAGGACCTGTGGAAAATAAAGTGATTAATGATTGATTTATTACACAAGTAATCCATTATCATGTTGTCAGTGGAAGAAGAGCAGTACCTCCTAGTTGTTGTGGTCTAAATAGCTGTCTCTAGGAGCTGAACTTCTAAAGCCATCACCTCAATCACTTGTTCATGTGCTTGAGTTGCTAAAAATTCATTTCTTGCAGCATCTGCTTCTTCCCTTGTTGCTGCTTGGGCTGCTTCCCTTGCTGCTGCTGCCTTCAGCTCTACTTCTAGAGCCTCATCTTAGCCTTTGCTGCTGCCTCCCTTGCAACAACTGCTCTAGTCCTTGGAGTTGATGCTTCCTCAGCAGTGGTATCTTTTTTGGCTTTTTTCCTCTCAACCTTGACTGTGGTCTTCTTTGTTCTCTTCCTACAATAATGATAGGATCAGTTTCATATTGTAATCTAACAAATAAAGAAGAATTGAGAGTGTACCTTTTCTTGGTGCCAGTGAGTGGACATTTCCAGCTACCACCCCTATGACCATACTCACTGCAGTTAGGACACCTCACTTGCCTTGTTGCCTTACCACCTGTCTCCCTTGTAGACTTGAGCCTATTTTTCCTCAGTCTTCCTGATTCTCTCTTCTTCTAGCATGGAGGGTGCAATTTGAACCCTTTGTCTACCTCAGGCCATTGGTTCCTATCAGGGATATTAGGAATGATACCCTCATATGCTGCTTGAAACTTCTGAACTAAAAAATACCCATCCACAAATTTGGCCATGTTTGGTTGCCTGGTGCTAGTAATCACAACCAAGGCATGGGGACATGGTTGATCAGTTATCTGCCACTGTCTACATGTGCAAACTTTATCAAGTAGGTACACAACATGCCTTCTCACTTCTTCATCCTCATAGATCTCTGTAACCTCAGCCTGATTTGGGCGCCCCTTGAAAATGGTCAGGTGTCCAAGTCCCCTTGGAGCTGCATTTAGTTGACGGATGATCCCAGTCAATATACCAGGTGGGAGGGCCCTTGAAATCTTCCTCCTTTTGGCAAACAAGACCATTATCTTCTCTCTGATTGCATCTGCCATGCAATGCACAGGAAGGTCTTTGTGCTCTTTGATCCAACAATTCCATGATTCTGCCAAATTGTTGTTGATATAGTCACACTTGATGTGTTCTGAGAATTTACTTCTAGCCCACAAAAAAGGATGATGCTCTATTAGCCATTTCTGCACATCTGGACTAGCTTGGAAGACTTTGTCAAAAAAGTACTTGAATTTGTGTGGTGAGTAAACTCTAGCTACAAGCCACATGTTTTTGCCATACACATCACCAGTGTAGTATTTCTTCATGTTCTCCATTAAGTGTCTAAAACATTCTTTCATCTCTGCTTGTGGAAAGACTAGTCTAACAGCTGACTCCAATCCTTTACATGCATCAATGTAGATAGCTAGCTTATCCATGGGTCCAATGGCCTTCCTAAGTTGCTCCATAAACCAGACTCAGTTTCCCTTTTGTCTCTGACTCAAACAATCCAAAGGCCAGAGGAAACATCCAATTGTGGCCATCTAAAGCTAAGGCTGCAGGCATGTGGCCATTCCACATCCCGTTAAGTGCAGTGGAATCTATACTTATGTAAGATCTACAGTCATTGAAGAATCCATCTATACTAGCCCTGAATGCATAGAAGAATCTGCTAAACCTAATTTTCCCATCCTTAGGATTAGTGACAGTGTCTATCTCTACAACACTTCCAGGCGATCTCAGCTCTATCTTAGCCTTAAACCTAAATAAATAATCGAAAAAATCATTCCATTTACCAAATAACTTATTTGATGCTCTCTGCCTCCCATTGTACATTGTCTGTTAGGGGATGTCAATCTTGTACTTGTAATTTAGCTCTTCTTTGAGTTCTTTAGCCCCCATTTGTGGGTTCCTCTTGAGGTAGGGGATTGCTCTCTCAACCACCCAAGCTATAGCTACCATCCTGCTGACAACCTTTTGTGTAGATGCACAGTTATGGACCCCCTGATTGATTTGAATCTGCATAATAAAAACAAAAGGACATATGAGGACAACAAAAAAGCAACATTCAACAAACACAGAAAAAGATGTTATTCAACAATAAAAAAAGATTGTACCCTAACACTGCCATCATGTTGGGTTCTAGCTCTAAGAATCTATGGGCAGCCTAGAGCAGCATAATTAGCCATGAACCTTTCTTTGTCTGAATGCTCAGTATCATACTCAAACTCCTTAACTATAGCATGCTGCCTAACAGCTAGCCTAAACTCAGCCATGCTGGGATAGCATGTGCCAACACTCATATCAGGATTGTCCCTATCCCATTCATGCATTGGTTCTACATCAACTGTATCATCAACATTAACAGCTGCGTCATTCATATATGCCTACATCTCTGCTGACATAGCTAGAATGGACACCTCTTCTCTAGATCCTTCTGCTATTGTGTCTAACTCCATGAACCCCATTGGCTCATAAACCTTGTCCTCGTCAGCAACCTCTTTTGCTAAACCATCATCATCAGGCTGCCCTACTATTGTTAGAGTAGTCCAGTCAACTGTTATAGGCAAATTAGTAGGTGTTTCAGCTGGAAAACTACAGGTATCACCACAACCTTCAGCATCATCATGCACAACACTTGAGCCACCAATTGGCCCACTTGTGACACTAGAGACACATCTAGCTTTAGAAGCACCAGAGCTGACATTTGCATTAGAACCATCCTTCCTCACAACATCCACTACAATAACAGCCAACCTCTCATCCCATCTGTCCTTAATCATCTGTTGGAAATGCTCATCTCTCCTAATCTTCCACTTAGACCCAGTATCTTGGTCAAGAACCCACACTGCAAGTGTTTGAGATGGCCCCCAGATTATCTTTGTGGCTAAAGCCTCATGGAATTGAGCCATAGAATACTGATAGTTCCTATCCAACCATAAGTCATGCTGCTGCTCTACCATTTCAACTAGCCCATACTCACCATCAGCCATGAATTTAGCAACCTTAACGACTAGTCTAAACGCATTGCCAGGATCAATCCTGGCATCATGGTAAACAATGAAAGAAATGAGGAGTTAGATGGTACCCAACTCCTCCAATTCTACCTACACTACTAGGTTGATTAAGCACTTACCAAGGAGGGCAATCACTGCTGCTAGCCATTGTGACACAGATTGACACCACCTCTCCCACTACATCACAAGCCTACGAAACAATCAACCGAGGAAGACAAAGTCAGCGTCCATAAACCCTAACCCTAAACCCTAATGGACACAGGACCTGGGTGCAAAGGGGAAGTAAGGCCACATACCTTCAATGCGCTCACCAGGGGTCCCGCTCACCAGATGCGGTCATTGTGGCGCAGGGACGGCGGGAGGGGAGCAGGAGGCGGCGGCGGCGCGGGTGAAGAACGCGTCGGTGGCGGGGGGGGGGGGGGGACAAAATGAGCGAGGGGATAGCGAGGGCAGGACCGGGGCGGCGTAATGAAGAAAATGGGCAGGGGCAGCGATGACATTTTACCTGCGCCTGCTGACTGGGTGCTAGCGTGTCGGGCTGGCGTGGCTTGCCACATGCGCAAATGTGGTAAATAAAGAACTCAAACTTCTCTCATCTGGCAAAGTTGTAAATACCATCCTAAGGGTGATAATCGGATGAGCGCCAATCTTAATAATGGTAAAAATGTAAATCTCCCAGAACCCTAGATGAAGAACCAAATTGATTTGGGGACATAAGAACCGTCGATGAAAAAATAGATCGATTTGGGAAGCTGAGAGGGGATGTACGCCTGTACCTACGCCAGTGACGGACGGGTCGATGCTGATCCGTCCTCGTCTTGCCGCGCAAGGGCACCAAACCTTTTTTTGACTTAGGGTGGGCTGTGGGGGTGACAGAGAAACGGAGGCATACGCACGGGCCACGCATCTGCGCGATGCAGACGCTGGGGGAGAGGAAGAGGCGACGAAGCACGCGGCGAGGGCGCCGCCGCCATCCGCCATCGCAAGCCCCGCCGCCGTGCGTGTCGAGCACCACGAGGGCCGCGATCCTCCGCCAGGAGAGAGATCCAGGAGTGAGAGGGCGTGGAGGAGACGAAGCCGTGGTGGGGCAAGCAGAGGAGGCGGTGGGGCGAGCGTGTGGCTGAGGGATACGGCGGCCAGAAGCTTCCGGAGATGACAGCCGATGTGGTTGGACTCCTTTGACGGGCCCGGTGGAGGGGATGAGGGAGAGAGGCATGCAGCCGTGAGGCTGGCGCGGGGCTCGGGGTTAGAGAAGTTTCTGGAGGCCGACACAGATGTATGGCTGAGATGAAGGCAGGAATGCACAGATGGACGGCTGGGATGTAGACTGTACATGAACAGGGCAACAGTGATAAAACAGGGTAACAGTGATTCCCTGGCTGGAAAACTAGGGCGACAGTGATTTCCTGGCTTGAAAACTAAGGATCTTAATTTGATATTATTCCCATGAGGTCATTATGGCAACTCATTTCTTCAGCACGGCACGCAGTACCCACTCTCGACTGTTGACTCCCAAAGGTCTTGTGCGTTCAAGAAGAGAACCACGCGTGGTTTGTTCTGTTGCATTGCATGCCTAACTACGACACTGCGTGCTTGCGTTGCGTGCACACATGTACTGAGGAGTAGACAAACATGCATGAAACAGTGTTGTGCTCTTGCTTGAATAGTTGGCATCGACGTGTTCAGAAATACAACCAGGGAATAATCCACGGTGCTTTTCTGCTAGCTGCTGCCGTCGCCGCGTGTGTTCTTCGTCGAGAAGGGGTTGACTACTGCGCACCTGCAGCTGCAGCTCGGATGGATTTGGATCTGTAGGCTGGTTCACTGCTCCACTGCACAGTGACAAAGGCAGGATCCTTGTTAGATTGATTGATAGTAAGAAAAAAGGTTGCAGGCAGGGCCAGCCCTGGGGGTGGGCTGGGTGTGCTACCGCCCTAGGCCTCAGATCTAAATAGGCCTCACCCCATATAGTGCATTAGTATTAGTATATTAGTAGTATTGGTATATACGTATTACATAGTAACGTACGTCAGTACGTG
The DNA here is from genome assembly GCF_019320115.1 of Miscanthus floridulus. Taxonomy (NCBI): domain Eukaryota; kingdom Viridiplantae; phylum Streptophyta; class Magnoliopsida; order Poales; family Poaceae; genus Miscanthus; species Miscanthus floridulus. The sequence continues at coordinate 144,080,483 of NC_089585.1, forward strand.
GCCTCCTATGGCCCAGTACAGCAAGCGCAGGTCTGGGAAGGCAAGTGAATCCTGAACGCTCGCCCCGTTCGTTTTGCTTATAAGTCGTATTTTTCAGTCAACGAATAATATTTCTCTCTCACAATAAATTAGTCAATAGTACTTTTAGTCATGGCTTATCAGCCAAGCGAACAAGACAGCTAACTGCACGGCCGCCAGACGCTCGACGCAGCAAAATCATCATGTAGCATGACAGAGAGGTGGATTGCTATTCAAATATTTCAATTGCTTACCGTGAGCTGAAAGAAGCTTTTCAAAGTTCAAATTATAGAAGAACTATTTGAGGTCAACAATGTTTCAAGAAAGATTAAATAGTTTGGATGAGATTGATATCAACAGTATCAATGACTTTGTATCTCGAAATGTTAGAAGAAATTGTTTAAAATAATGTAAAGTGCCAAGTGATTTACTATTACATTTGTCCATTTTATGAACTTAAGTCATTTTAGTGCATTGAATATTATTTTTTAATTGATGTGTATTTGAAGACTATATATACATATAGAAATATATATAGAGAGAGAGTAGCCAACTAATTATATATACGCTGTCGGATCGGAGGCGGGCCGCGCCGCCGCGGCCGGCACTGCGCTTCGCATCTCGCTTCAGTCAGCTGGAGCTCCGCTGAATGCTGCGTGCTGACGGTGACGGACGAATCGGTCCGGCAAATGGGCAAAGTGGCGCGTCCAGCTATGCTTAACCGAAACACATTAGTATTGTACTGCACGTTAATTTTTGTTTATTCATTCATCTACAGCGTTACTACTGTCGTCCTGCAAGTACGGTAATAATCGAACTCTAGTGTTGAACGATCTTCATCTTAGGTTGCTTTTTCATCTTATTAGGTTGCATATCTCTCAATGGTCTGTGGCTCCGTACTTGATGACCCATTTGGTGAACGAGGGAGAGTACGAGACTGACCCTCAACCAATGACGTGGAATATGGACATGCACTGCCGCTCTCCGTGAGTCGTGCTCGTGCCTCGTGCGACGGAAAAATAAAGGAAAAACTGAAGCAGTGCTCAATGCGTCGATACTGTCAGAGCCGTTCCCTAAGTCGAGAACTAATACGAAGGCCTAATAACTTATTTTGTAGTTGGCTATTGAATATACTCTCCCTATATATTGAGAGAAAATGGATTAGGCGTTCGTACTAGTTCTCCACCTAGGGAACGGCTCTGCAGGCAGTATCGACGCATTGAGCACTGCTTCAGTTTTTCCTTTATTTTTCCGTCGCACGAGGCACGAGCACGACTCACGGAGAGCGGCAGTGCATGTCCATATTCCACGTCATTGGTTGAGGGTCAGTCTCGTACTCTCCCTCGTTCACCAAACGGGTCATCAAGTACGGAGCCACAGACCATTGAGAGATATGCAACCTAATAAGATGAAAAAGCAACCTAAGATGAAGATCGTTCAACACTAGAGTTCGATTATTACCGTACTTGCAGGACGACAGTAGTAACACTGTAGATGAATAAATAAACAAAAATTAACGTGCAGTACAATACTAATGTGTTTCGGTTAAGCATAGCTGGACGCGCCACTTTGCCCATTTGCCGGACCGATTCGTCCGTCACCGTCAGCACGCAGCATTCAGCGGAGCTCCAGCTGACTGAAGCGAGATGCGAAGCGCAGTGCCGGCCGCGGCGGCGCGGCCCGCCTCCGATCCGACAGCGTAGCTGCGCCAGCACACCACCGAAAATTCTCACCGCTGTCGTGTCGTGGTGTCGCTCCACGACCACGCTCGCGTTTCGCCCTTCGCCGCCCCCATTCGAGCGCCGCAGAACCAGGGCCCCACGTCGCCTTTCCCACAGGCTCTGTTCGCTTATAATATATACTTTTTAGTTTATTTTTTTTAGCTAAAACAGTATTTTTTTAAACAAATCTTTCGGCTGGTTGAAGCGAACGGACCAATCCGGGCCCCGCGCGTCGGGGCCACCACCGTCAGCCGCACGGAACCGTCACCGTCACCCCGGCCAAGCGCCAACGCCGCAGAGCAGACGGAACGGCGGGGCCCGCCACTCCGCCCCGGCTTTCTGCCGCTACTCCGGCTGCCGCTTTTCCCTTTACTCCCCCGTGCCCTCTCCCTCCTCTTCGGGCGATCGCCATCGCCGCCGCCGCCCACCGCCCACTCCTGACTCAACCACACCCGCCGCGCGACCGCAGCCGAAAGTGGCGGGGCGGTGGTCCAAACCCAAACTCCCGAGCCTCCCCCCACTACTCTGGGCTCTGGTCTCCCTGTCCTTGTCCGTCTCTCTGAGTCTCTGCTGCTAGTATCCCGTCGCGCGGATACGCGCGCACGTTTCGCGCGTACGCCAGTACGCCACTGCTCTGCTGGCTTTGACCTCGGGGGCGATCCCTTGCTGTTCTTGACTCGGTTTTCTCCTCCGTTGCTTCCTACCCCTGGTTGCTGTCATCACCTGCCGTTGTCCGTTTCTTCTTCTTCCGCTGCTGCTCTTTGGAGTTTTCCCCAGGCCTAGCTCGCACCTGCTGGGCTGCTGCTTAGTTTCTTCAAAGGTATGTACGCTCCTACGATACCATCTGATTGAACTGGGGTTGTACCTGATGAGCTTCGGCTTGGCTCTGGGATGCATGATCTCGCTTTGCTGATCTGTGGATTTCAGCCATGGTGCTGAGCTGTTAGGGTGAAAGATCTGTTTGCCCTTTGCTTGATCAGAATTGAAGGTGGCGGCGTCTCAGTTGTTCGTGTGCCAGGATCGGATTTATTTACTCCTCGGATTGGGATTAGGTTTTGGATATTAGAATCTGAAACTATTGCTAGAATGATGGTATACTATCGCTGGTGATCTGGTGGTCAGTCTATAAATTCCGGGGTAGATTTGGTCTGTTTCGCCGACAAGTGCCTGCTGTTGCTGATCTAGAGTCCAGCTTGTAAATTCAAGGCCGGACTTGTGCAGTTACGACGACATGGGCTCTAATTGCAGTTACTGTCGTTTGATCTAATCTGCGTTAGCTTTGTTTGTTGATTTTCCTTTGAGAGAAACCCCCCTGAATCAGCTTGGTTTAACTCGTGGCGGAACTTAACTTCCTTTATTATTAAATTAGCATAGCAGAAGCTTCCAAATTCTGTTGTATCTTCCAATTAATCCATACACTGCCGCATTGTTCTACTCAGCTTAACCTTTCTATTTTCTTCTCTATTGTGGTAGGTTTGTGTTGGAGGCTATAAGAGGCAATGGCCCTTGAGGCAAAACAGGCTGCTCTGTGTTTCAAGAAAGTTTTGAGGTTGTCCATTAGAAAAAGCTATACATTTGTTTCCGAACACCCTATCCTTTTCGGTTTGGGTGTCTTGCTCTATCTATTGTACAGATCTTCACCAGGGCTCTTTGTGTTCCTGCTTTCTTCTTCGCCTGTAATTATATGCACTGCTCTTCTTCTTGGAATCCTACTGAGTTATGGAGAAATTAATCTTCCTGAGGCTAGTGAAGATCACAAGGGCACTCCAGAAGTTTCAACTTTCAAGGTTGGAAATTCGTCCAGTGATATCCACTTTGAAGAAAATCAGAGACCTTCAGTGCTTGAATTTAGGGAGAATGCATCAAACTTCAAAGAGAGGGAAACTAAACAGACAGTTTCGTTCAGAGAGAGGGCTAGCGAGCATGTTGATCTTGATGACGATGTCCCTCTTCTGAAGAGAGCTGATGAAGAAGATGAGAGAGGTGATCGGTGTAACATACCTAGAACACCTACACCATTTCCTTCTATGGTCAATCTTTGCCAAGAGTCTGGGATCGTGGAGGACATCAACTTCACCAAGAAAAGACAATCGGAAGGTCCTTTTTTCATTCAGGATATGGTTGACTGTCAGACTAGCCTATTTGATGAGACCCGCCTGAGTGGTCTGAATGACAAAGATACACCCTTTGGTTTGTTTTCTTCTAGTGAGAATGTTAATAAGCATGCTGAGATGGAGGAAAATCTAGTATTTGCAGATTCAGCAGCTAGTAAAGAGAGAGCTATTTCTGAAGCGAAGCAAACTGAAGAACTTGCTGGAACTAGCAAACAAGATGCTTCTGTCCCTATTCACGAATGGAAAAAGAATGGCGAGCTTAATGTTGATACTAGCAATGTTGTTGAGGACAACTTGCTTGATTCCTCTCTTGGCTCACCATGGGCAAGAGTTAGCAGTCAGGATGGTTCATCTGGTTTCGACTCTGATCAGGCTGAGAGTTCTTCTCCTGATGCTTCCATGACTGACATTGCTCCAGTTCTTGATGAGATTGACCCACTTTTGGGTGCTGGTTCCAATCGCCCCAATCCTATTCCTAAGGATGATTCAGACACAGATTCTCATGTCTCAGAGGATCATCAAATTGACGATGATAGTAATGATGAGGGCGATGACATTGATGCTAAAGATAATGTGGAGGGGAAGAAGAAAAATGATGTGAAGGAAGCTGCATTTCTTTGGACAGCAGATGATGAAAAGAATCTCATGGATCTTGGGTATTCTGAGATGGAAAGGAACCGCAGATTGGAAATTTTGATGGCTAGACGAAGATCCAGGAAGAACATAAAGTTCGAAATTGATAACAACCTGACAGACGTTGATAGTAATGGTGCCGGTAGGAGTTTAGATGATTTGTCACGCTTCCGTGCACATGTACCTCCTATTGCAGTGCCAAGGAGGAACCCTTTTGACCTTCCGTATGATTCTGAAGAAGCAGCAATTCCTGGCTCAGCTCCTTCAATTCTGCATGCACGGAAGAACCCATTTGATCTTCCCCTTGAACAGTTGAATGACAGTGTTGTCGTCCCTGCCCCAGATAGTTTAAACTCTGGAGAATCTGTGATGTCTCCTCGTCGTGACACGATCTTCAGAAGGCATGAAAGCTTTAACTTTGGAAGGATGGATGCGATCCAGGAGAAGCGTTTTTCTAGACTCAAGCCATATTTTGTCCCTGAAACTGTGAAATGGAATGCAAGCAATTTCCAAAGACAGTTCAGTGATAAGAGTGAGTCTAAAATGAGCTCTGTTACTGAATCTGATATTGCTTCTTCAGTTGCTGATCACGAGGATCACAAGGACCATGATGAAAAGGACTTTGCAGATGTTGAAAGTGAATGCTCAGATGGTATCAACTCCATAGATGTTGAACTAGACAACAGCGACATTGATGACCGTGAGATTTCTCTACAGCACTTTGTCTTTGAAAGATCGCAAGAAAGGGAAGCACATCTTACTTCAACTAAAGGAAAAGGTCATGAAGAAGATTATACGCCCAAGTCAGCTGGGAGTTCCACGACGCCATTTCATGCAGTTCCTGACCTGCTTAGCTGGGAAGATGGAGATGGTAAGCAAGTTTGATATGACCACTTCGTTTGATTTCTTAATACCACCCTCTGTCCCAAATTGTAGGTCGTTTTGGCTTTTCTAGATACATAGCTTTTACTATGCACCTAGGTATAAGATACATCTTGATACATAATAAAAGTTGTGTATCTAGAAAAGCCAAAACGACCTATAAATTGGAACGGAGGGAGTACTTGTTTTCACAGATTTATTAGAACCATGTCCCATCATGCAGGTAGCAACAACCTTGGTGCTAAACCTTCTTTTCAACTTAACACAGAAGTTAAATGCTTAGAATGGGTTTCATCCTCCAGACCACCTGTGGAGGGTGAATCTCATTCTGGGGACCTTCCAGAGTACCTTGACACTGAAGTTTCATTAAGCTCAAACACAGTTGTACTTGGTGCAAGCAATGCAGCTGAGAAAAGTGGAAATGTTGATCTCATGTCCTATTCAAACAATGAACCGCCATTAGATAACCTGATTCATGGGTCCATGGAGCTGCCTTCTGAATTTGTCACGGAAACATTGCCGGTCATATCTCGGGACCTACACCCTATCCCAGAGGAGAGAGTTGTTGAGAACTTCAACATGCAAGAAAAGCATGAAACATCAATTTTTACTGATTCAACTGCTGCCTTGACTGGCCATGTAATCGAACAGCACTTTGATGTTGGATCTGATGGAACTCTGAGCTCTGAAGTTGTTTCCTCGTATCCTCAAGCTAATGATGTCATCCAATCTCCATCAAGTGAACATGAAGAAATCTTGAATCCCTTTGTTTTGATGACTGCTGAACCTAAGAAGGTGGATATAAGTGACATGTATGGCGAAGCAACTGCAGGATATATACTTGATTCTGATGACGAGGCTGATAAAATCTATTCTGAGCCTATGGAGGGCAGTGGAATTGATGAAAGTTTCCTGTCGGAATTAGATGCAGTGGGAGACTTTGGAGTTGAACTGATGAGACTGGACCAGCAGGTGACAGATCAGGCTTCCCATGATGATATCCCTACCGATAGTGTTGCTGCAGATTCCGTTATTAGCCCTCAGACATCTGACAACGTCTCCTTGACCATGTCAGAAGTTGGTGCTGAAGACTCCAGGGAGCAGTCCTCATTGGTTGATGACCTAAATGGCCCTGAATTTGGCTGGTCATTTGGAGCATCTCATGATGACCCTGAGCAGACTGTCTACAATCCTCGGAGACGGATTCTCGAAGCAAGCCCCTTTGAAGCAATGAACATGGAGTTGAAGCCACCACACGATGAGTCAGAAGTGCCTGCTGATGATACACCATCACCAGCAACCTTAGCAGCTGGATCAAGTGAGCCAGAGGTCACTATAAATGGGTTAGTGACATCTACAACCGATCCTGAGATTACTGTTCTAGATGCAAAGTCTCTGGAGGATATTGAGACTGCCTTTAAGCTAGTTAGTGATGGTGTGGTTTCTGAGGCCACCATGGATACTGAAGCTTTGCAGATCTCAGGTGCTGATGCTGCAGAGCCCAAAGGGGCTGCTGGAGAGCTGCATGTCATTGATGCAAAATCTGTGGACAACATGCATGCTGCTTTCCAGAAGCACTTTGATGCTATTGTGAATAGTTCCTTCGAAGAAAATGAAGACAAGTATGGGCATGTAGAGACAGCAGAATCCACGAAGCCTGATGAACTTACTGAAGCAATACACAACGAAAGTCAGCACAACCTAGGAGATGCTAGGGAGGCTTTACCAGTGGAGGGTACAAGCAATATGAGTACTAGTGAAGCAGAGCCACGATGACATTGATGCAGCATCCAATAAGGTCTTCCATAGCAGTGCCAAGAGTACTGCACAGGCAGTGGAGTTCGAGGTTTCTCATGAAAGAGAAGAGGAAAGTGAACATCAATAAATACCACCGGGTTGACTGCTGAAAGGAAACGATAGGATGTCATCAGAGATGAATTTGAGACAAAAATGCTCCTTGGCTGAAATTTGAAGGAGCTACCGAGCTATAGCAAGCATTGACGGAGCGCTATTGTTGAGTTTCACGGGCTTGCCACTGTGCATATACTTCACATATTCAACATACAAAGTTTTGATGTAGACCTTTTGTGAATGCGTTTTGTTTAACTTCCTTTTATTCTTTTGAGGTTTTGGTGGGTTTGTTTTAGATTGATTCCCCCCTCCTTTGGCTGTAATTTGAAGAGGTGTAAGTTTTGCTCATACAGTTTGGTGTGGTTCCAGAGACATAGAACAATCTGTTCTACCGTGTGAATTGAGATTTTGTTGTATTATTTTATTGAACTAGTGAAGTTGGCAATAGAAGAATTGGACAGGTACATTTTACCTTTGAACTGAGTCGGTAATATTTACAGTGTCGTTTCCGTGAATAAATTGATTAATCTACAGCGATCTGCTTATTTGTCAGCACTTGTCCTGTACCTCATGTACAGTAGAGCTCAGAACTTGACAGAGTAGAAGTTCTATTGCCAATCGTGCAGCTTTCGCTTTTCCTGAACAAAATACACTGCTTCCACTGACTATTTAGCTCGACTGGCATCGCTCGTCTTGAGTCTATTTTAGAGAGAAGTCATTTTGTTAACAGTCAGATGAGACTTGGGAGGTCGGCTGACGGGAGATAGCTTCTTAGTTCCAAGTGTACATATCGCTTATTGCTTTTTACGGAGTCAAATGTTTTAAAGTTTAACCAAATATATAAAAAGATAATGATAATTATGATGTGTAATAGGTATTTTCATTAGATTGATCATAGAATATGTTTTAAATACTAAATTTATTTGAAGATACAAATATTATTAATACTATTTTTATATACCTTAATTAAATTTAAAAGTTTGACTTCAGAGAGTGAGATGTATAGTTATTTCATGACGGAGTGAGTAGATTGGAAACGATTGCTTCCACTGACACCTGATAGGAGACCGAGGCAGTGTTACAGTTGGTTTAATATGAATGGCACCAATTTCAGATGGCAAGAAGGATTATGGCTTTATCGAATACTATAAGCAGGCGTGAGTAGAGTATGCTAAGCAGAAGATGTCTAGTCCAGAATTCAAAAAATATATAAATGCTCCTACTGTCAGTTAGGCAGATCCTAAGAATGATGGTGAATCTGCCTCTACTGCGCAGGTTTTTTAGCATCATATGACAGAATGGTACCTTTTATGTTTCTTCTTTCATGATATTGTATATCAGTATATGGATGTGCATTTTCGTTCGTGTTAGACTGACTCCAACCATGAGACCCAAATACAACACCTATATCTCGGTTTGGGTTCGGCACAGTGAAAAAAAGTCGCCACGCAAAAGTGAGCCTCTCCAACCGACCGCAAACGCACAAGCCCCAAATCCGCCGGAGGTCGCCGCCTCATCCGTCCAGGACCGTGCCAAGGATTCTCGTCGTCGTCTCCGGCCTCCACGCCTCCATGCGCGCTCCTCCTCCAACACCGGCGGCGGGCGCGGGCGAGCTCCGCCCCGGCACGGAGGACCCCGGATCCCCGCTCCCCGACGGCCGCGTCCCGCTCCCCGCCTCGCCGCGCGCTCCTCCACCAACACCGGTGGCGGGCGCGGGCGAGCTCCGCCCCCGCCCCGAGCTCCGCCTCGGCCACGGTGCGGGCGAGCTCGGGCGAGCTCCGCCTCGGCCACGGCGATTTGCGTAGCGAGAGAGAGGGGACGCTTTTTTGCCTGGCGTTCAGGGCAGCAGGCAAAATGCGTCGGGTGTATGGGTTCGTCGTTGGAGGATGTTTTCGGAAGGCAAAGAACTGTGCCGGACGCAAAAATGGGTCTGGGTCTCCTCGTTGGAGACGGTCTTAAATCTCTATGTGTCTAAAACCTGCCCAGTCATGAGCAGCTGAAAAAGCTGTCTGAGTGCCAAATTACAGAAGTTGTTCTTTCTCTTGCAAAAATGTGGTCATGAAGATGGATGAGGTTTTGTTTACTTTAAGGAACAGTCCATGTCTAAGATCTTGATGACGAGTTTCCTTTGTTCTCTGGCATCTTTCTATAGCCAATCACTTTATCCAGGAGGTCCTACTTTTTTTTCTCCAACAGGTCAGCTTCTGGGTTGTTCACATGCAAAACCTCCTGCTGATAATACTGTAAAATTACCTTCTGCTAAAGGCCTACTTATAATCTACATGTAAATGACTGGCAAACCCTTACAGTCACTTGAAAATGAACTGACAGGCGCCTAATCCACTTGGAAGTAGATTAACAGTAACACAGATACTTATGGTGTGCGTCCTGGTCATGCTTGACAGTAGATGACATCTTATGTTTGTAATAACTGTCCCAAATGTGTTTTTTTTTGGCATACAAGCAGTAGAGTTGACACAACGCAATTATCCAAAAAGGAGCCCTGAAGGGCTTTAATACAATGCAGAACACCTACACCCCCACACTGAAAACACACACGCTAAAAAAACAGCTCGCAGTGGCCCAATAAGGAGGATGATATTGTTCTTACTGTTGTATATCTTCGGCACTCTTGCACCCCTTTTTCTGTGACAGGACACTGCTGCACTTGTGCAGGCAATGCAATGTTGTTTGCTGCTGCTGCTGCTCCACCAAGTTGGTTCTACCCGATGGGCATCTAGTATATGTGTAAGTATTCTGATCTATTTTAAGTATTCTTGTAGAAAACTCATAACGGATGCATTCCATCGATGAACTAATCAGAGTCCAGCACCTACTACGTCTGGATTCCATTGTTGTCTTGTAAACCTGAGTCCGTTGATGAAGCAAATGGTGGCCTCTTGTTCATATACATTAACTAATCAGGTTCTAATCTTGAATCCAACAGAACAGAGATTTGATTTATGCGTAGATTAGGATTCGGAACGTTGTTTCCGTAGAGGAAGCCGCATCCCCGAAGTGCACCATTCCTTCGATCAATAGAATAGGTTATTTTCTAGTTGCCGTTGAACAAGTATGGTCGTGTCCTTTATTGGGATGTACTATTTAAACCAAAATTGGGATTGACGTCCGATAAGCCTAGAGAGCCTCAAGAAGGCGATCTGGCCAGTCTCCAACGACTCAAAAGCGTTTGTAGCTATGGTATGGATCTGGTCTGAAGACCAATGGGTCAGGTCAAAAAAAAAAAAAAAAAAAAGAGGATATCCTCTTCTTTGGCTACACACAGAGAAGAAATGGCTTCATTAGCGGTGTGCCCATAACATCCTCTATTCAGTAGTAGTAGTACCCGAGAAATGTAAAAGTGTGGCACACCTGTGAAAAGTTTTCTGTGTGTTAAAATCATAAAATGCATGTGATTTATTTATTATTTTACGTTTCTTAAATCTGAGAAATCCTTCACACTTTTTTTTTGTTTCTTCTTTTATCTTAAGAGCCAACAACACACTTCGTTAACAAATGCTCGGCTTCCAAATGCTAAAACATGGGCCTAAGCCAAAGCCCAATAAAAATTTATTTCAGAATTGGTTGGGGTGCGCCAGGCTCGGGCTATAGTGCAACGCCCGAGCGACACGCGAGGGCCCCAGTGGCAAGCCACTGTGATGGACCCTCCCCCACAAAAAATAAATTTAATATCAAAATGGGCACATGGCCCACATATCAGATATTAAACTGATAAGAACAGATACTACACTTGATCTTAGCCAAAAGGCCGAGAAAGGTATGAGTTGCCAAGGTACCCTGGGTCCCCTTTTATAGCCTTCCTCCGTCGCCGCTCGCTCAAAGCTACCGAGCTGGGACTAAACTAAAGCGCCGCACCACACAGGCACAGCGCAGCGCGCTTGTTGTTGCTCTGTTTGGTCACTTGGGCCTTTTGGGCTCGCAATTTGGCAATCCCACACATTGCTCGCGGGCCGGCCCTTCCTGCTCGCCTCCTCCCAACTAACTGACCGTGCGCGCAGTGGAGAGGGGAGATGACCGTGGTGACAATAGCAATGACAGCCGAAGGGTCTAACAATGTCGGTGCTTTGAAGTTAAATAGAACCTTAGATTTCTGTGTGTGCATCACCATGCTGGGTCTATAACACGATGTTTTAATAATACCGATTTGATCACCCTCCTCTAATTTAACATGCAAAATGAACTTTTTTTTTGAAAGCTGAAGATTTGTAAACTGAAAGTGAATGCCATGCACGCAATCGATGATTAACGGTAGTGTTGAATTTGCGATTGACAAGCAGCAACAAGTGAATTCGAGATGGCAAAAATGATCAAACGAATAAGGCTGAACTCTGAATTCTGAACTGTAAATATCCAACTGAATACTGAACTTGAAGTCTGAACTGGTGGGAGCATTGTGCGCATCTTCCAAGCCACGTCTCCTGCCCATGCCTGATCATCTGCTACAAAAAGAACACACTTGGATGAAAATATTTTCCTAGCAAATATTTTTCTCTCTGCAGAGGATGAACAGGGACAGGCGGACAGCAACATAGAACACACTCCAATAGAAGGCTTATAAGCCCACAGAGACATACAAAGTCTCAGTGGCTTAACACGCGGGAGGCTATTTGTTACTGACTTCATCCAGAGCAGCCAAGAAATATTAGTAGAGAAAACAACAGAATTGATTATCGGAACAGGTCCAAGGCGAGATCCGCAACTGCAGGTGATATATAGGGGGGGGGGGGGGGGGAACAAAGAAGACCGCAACTGCAGCAGGTGCTGATCCGAATAGGCCGGAGGCGAGATCCCAGCAGCAGTGCAGAACCTACGCCCACCGCCGCCCACCAGCTCATACTCTCACACAGCCAAGGACCAGGACACGGCACACGCCGCTCCGACCAGCTCACGTGAGTGCTCTGCTCGCTTCACTGATCCGGAGGCGGACGCAGCGCCAGCGCCGCTCGCCCGCCCCGTGCCTCTCCTCGCCGGGCTATTAGCCCCATCAGCCGCGCTCCGTCGGCATGCGCCGCCGCGTGGGCGCCGCGCGCGACCGATGCTTGGAGCTGGAGCGCGTCATCGCCGGCCGCGCCCGCTCGGGAAGCCTCCGCCTCGACGACGCGCTCAAGCTGTTCGATGAATTGCTTCCCTACGCCAGGGCCGCCTCGGTTACCGCCTTCAACCAGTTCCTCACCGCTGTGTCCCGTGCCTCGGGCCGGCGCTCCTCCACCTCAGAGTCAGGGCTCATCGTCTCCCTCTTCAACCGGATGGTACGTGACTGCTCCATCGAGGTGGCTCCTGACCTTTACACCTACAGTATCCTCATAGGCTGCTTCTGTCGCATGGGCCGCCTGGAGAATGGCTTCGCCACCTTTGGCCTCATCCTGAAGACGAGCTGGAGGGGGAATGACATAGTCATCAATCAACTGCTCAAGGGCCTCTGTGACGACAAGAGGGTGGGTGAGGCCATGGACCTATTGCTCCGAAGAATGCCAGAGTTTGGGCTCACATCGGATGTAGTTTCATACAACACACTCCTTAAGGGTTTCTGCAATGAAAAGAGAACTGATGAGGCACTTGAGCTGCTCCACATGATGCCTGATGGTCAAGGTAGTAGCTGCTCACCAAATGTGGTGTCACACAACACCGTCATCAACGGTTTCTTTAGTGATGGTCAGGTGGATAAAGCTTACAGCCTGTTTTTTGAAATGCAGGTGTTTCACCGGACGTTGTGACATACAACACAGTAATTGATGGCCTGTGCAAAGCTGAAGCAGTTGACAGGGCTGAGGGTCTCTTCCAACAGATGATTGATAAAGGTGTTAAGCCAGACAATGTGACATACACTTGTCTGATCCATGGATACCTCTCTACAGGACAGTGGGAAGAGGCGGTTCGAAGGTTCAAAGAAATGTCTGCACCTAGTCTTGAGCCAGATGTTTTTACTTATGGTTTACTTCTAGACTATCTATGCAAGAATGGAAATTGCAGCGAAGCTTGAAAGCTTTTTGATTCTATGATTAGGAAGGGCATAAAACCTGATATAACTATCTATGGCATTATGCTTCATGGATATGGTACCAAAGGAGCTCTTTCTGAAATGCATGGTCTCCTGAATTTGATGGCAGCTAATGGTATTTCACCTAATCATCACATCTTCAACACTGTGTTCTGTGCATATGCTAAAGAGGGAATGATAGATGAGGCGATGCATATATTTATCAAAATGAGGCACCAAGGATTGAGTCCTAATGTCATCAGTTATGGAGCATTAATAGATGCACTTTGCAAGTTAGGAAGAGTGGATGATGCTGTGCTCCAATTCAATCAGATGATCAATGAAGGGGTGACTCCTGGCAATGTTGTTTTTAGCTCCCTTGTTTATGGACTCTGCTCTGTTGACAAATGGGAGAAGGTTGAGGAATTGCTTTTTGAAATGTTGAATCAAGGGATTCGTCCTAACATCGTGTTCTTCAAACACAATATTGTGTAACTTATGCAGAGAAGGGCGGGTCATGGAAGCCCGGAGGCTTTTTGACTCGATGGTATGTGTGGATCTAAGGCCTGATGTTATCTCATACAATACATTAATAGATGGCCACTGCTTAGTTGGTAGAATGGATGAAGCAGTGAAGATACTTGACGGCATGGTCTCAGTTGGCTTGAAACCTAACATCGTTTCCTATAATACATTGCTTCATGGCTACTGTAAAGCTGGCAGGATAGACAATACATACTGTCTTTTCCAAGAAATGTTGAGGAAAGGAGTTACGCCTGGAGTTGTGATTTACAGTACTATACTACATGGTTTGTTTCGGACGGGGAGATTTTCTGAAGCAAAGGAACTGTACCTCAATATGATTAAAAGTGGATAACAGTGGTCCATTTGCACATACAGCATAATTCTAAATGGGCTTTGCAAAAATAATTGTGTTGATGAAGCATTCAAAATGTTTCAGAGCCTGTGTTCTAAGGATCTTCAACTTGACATTATTACTTTCAACATCATGATTGATGCTTTGTTCAAAGTTGGCAGAAAGGAAGATGCCATGGATTTGTTTGCTGCTATCCCTGCTAATGGTCTGGCTCCAAGTATTGTGACCTACTGCTTAATAGCAGAAACTCTCATAGAAGAAGGGTCCCTAGAGGAGTTTGATGGTCTGTTTTCAGCAATGGAAAATAGTGGTACTGCTCCAAACTCACGAATGCTAAATGCTTTAGTTAGGTGGTTGTTGCATAGAGGTGACACACGCAGGGCTGGGGCTTACCTCTCCAAACTTGATGAGAAGAACTTCTCACTTGAGGCTTCCACTACTTCCATGCTTATATCACTTTTCTCGAGGAAGGAATATCAGCATGATGCAAAGTCCCTGCCTGAAAAGTATCGTTTCCTCAATGAAGCCAACAAATGAGTGTTGAAAAAAAAAAGAGTTCAGTTTTCAACAGTTCTGATCATCTTTATGTGACATGTAAATTTGGAGTGACTATTCTGTCTCGTGCTCTAACTTTCTTGGCCATGCTCTGTGGTATTCTTCTAGAGAAATGTTCTCTTGTTATTGCACTTCACAATCAAGTTTGTCAACAGGTAAAATAATTGTGTGCAGTCCTAGTTAGCTTGACAACAGGAATCAGCTGCATTTATTGCATAATTTGTGAAGAAAACCCTGCCCTCCCGGATTCCTATAATTTGAACTGGTGTATCCCCCCCTCAAGTTAGCAGTGTAAGATATTTGCTATGTTTTTACCTCACACAAGCTATGTTAAGAGCAAGTCCTATACATATTTCTACAAGGCACTCCTCAATTTCTTTTTCATCTCATAGTATCCGCCTTTCGTATGCTGTTTTGATCATGAGTGCAACTGTGCATATAGCGCATCTCTGCAGTTCTTCGGAAATGCTGTTAGAACTTTCCCCCTTCCTTTTGCAGTCACAACACCTCTAATATTCTTCCATTGGATTGAAATGCTTAGCTGGGTTAGTTGCGGTAGATGTCTCTGTACTTATTAAGTGTCCACTGCATTAGAGCAATTAGCAAGAGAATGCCCTGCATGATGACTAAGTGGTTGCGTTGTAATTCAGTTGTACTCGATGGTTGCACTTGAAGCATTTCCAATTAGATACTAATTGGACCATGTTATTATTGTTCTTGTAGCTGGGAAGACAGTAATATATAAATCAGCCATGGAAAAATTGTTTGCAGACTATGCATTGTACTTGTGCATGAAGGCATGATCTTTAGTTTTTTTTAGAAAAAGCATAGTATGTTCTAAAAGAACGGAGTAGTGGGCATTTTCCACAGAGGAGATGCCATGTTATCATTGAGAGTGTCATGTCTTGCTTTGTGACCTATTCCTTGTACTCCTGGGCAGCTATTGGGGATACACTGATACTGATCACGCAGCAGCACTGCAGCAGTCAGCAGGGAGGTCGTCCAGATCAGGGGCTACCTGTTTCGCATCTGTCATCTCTGAATTTTGTTCTCCATTTCATGTATCCTGTCCTGTTATTTCCTACACATTATTTTGTACTGTATTCAGCCGTGGCACAATTTGTGACATTATGTTTTGATGGTTCATGCTTTTGTTACCAGAATGTGCACACGATCGATCTAGAGATCATCTATTGGTCGGTCTATTTTGTCACATTCACCATTGAATCCACACAATACCACTGCTTAAGCAATGATTTCAGTTACCTGCAAGTTACGGCATTTGAGTGCAGAACAAGATGAAAAATGTGAGGGTCCATGATACTAATACTATCTGCTGCATCTATATATGATTGCTTGGCCAATTATCTTGACATAATGAACTGGTTTATCTCCGGGTTGGCATCGTGGACCAGCACGACGAAACGTGCCGATGCCGACGCACGGGCGCAGGCCTCGCCGGCTGCTGGCCGCGCGAGCGTGGGGCGCATTACTCGCGGCCTTGGCCGCTGGTGCGAACATTCCTGGGCACCTGACCTGAACACTTCGTAGCAGGAATATTTGACTGCAATCATAATAATCATAAACGAAGCCAGCACATCACTTGGTTAGGTGTAGCAGTCTGATCCTTGACCCGCGTGGTCCACTGTCAGGCGCGTTCTGAGCTGTGTAGCAGCTGGCCGTGGCCAGCCGCCGCCGCCCGAAACGCTTGCCAACGAGCAGGCTACAGCTTGTGAGCTTGCAGATTGGTATGCTACCGTGGGTATACCTTCACTGTGAAGCTATTCAGTTACTACTAGTAGGCCTGTCGTCTAGCTCGAGGAGGAAGCCGCGTTACCGTGAAACGGATAAGCCTGCCATGGCACGAGAGCACGGATCGAGGGGTCGGGGCCCGGGGCTCGACTGGACGATGGCTGTGTGTGACTTGTGAACACGCGTGGCCTGCCGTGCGTGCACGTGCACCCAGCCCAGTGCCGATAGCTCCCAGATGAGTCAATGCCCGGTTCCTTCGTTTTCCTTAAACCTGTCGCCGCGCACGACACGGTTCCAACTCTTCTTTCCCTGGAACGCACCGCACCCGATCGGTCGGCGATCGCGTCGCCTGGGCCCCCGTGCCCGTGCCCGTGCCCGCGCATCGTATAAATCCCGGGCCCTCCGCCCCCAGACCTTGCCGCCTCTCCCGTGACCCGTCTTCGTCTTCCCGTCCGCGCCAGCTCAGCAGCTCAGCCCCAGCTATCCATCAGCTTTGCCTCCTCGCACGTCCGCCGCTTCTCGCGTCGAGGCCGCCCGCGCGCGCCACTCTGAATCCCCAAGACACCACACCGGACAGCCTCGAGAAGAGCCATCGGCAACGCCGAGCACTAGCAGTCAGCCGGGCAAGGTACACGTCTCCTTCGCTCTCATCTTTGGATTGATTTGCCCTCTGCGTTCGTTTGCGCGTGGTGAGCCAAGGTTTTGTCGTCGCGCACATCAGTTTGTAGCCTCTCGCACCATATTTTGTCGACGGCGACAGGCAAGAGCTGCCAGCTTCGTCGTCAATGATGTCCTAGGTGCTTCGGAATGCCGGTTTTCTGATCCAATGCTGACTATGTCGGTTTGGATCTGTAGCAGTTGGTGGTTCTTGTGAGTTGTGACGTGTAAAAGTATCTTCTAACTGTTCATTTCCGATAGTTTATCTTATCCGGGCTTCTACTCTCCAATTCCTTTTTGGGAGAGAGTATCCTGGGACTGAAACGATTAATTTCCATTTCCTTTTCGGAGAGTTTATCCTGGGACTGAAACTATCAATTGGGAGTGCAATCTGCAGGGAGCCAGGGGGACGTATGTATTCGAGTGGCTTCCAAAAGCACACCGTGCTAGATTAATTGTTGGAACCAGCACATGGCATTCCAAATTCTCTTTATTATATAAAACCATGCTTTAAATCCTTTTTTCTTTAAAAAGAAAACGATTCACAGTTTCACACCCAGGAAGGATAATTAGGCTGTATCGTAGGATTTACACCGTTGAGTAAATCATCAATATGGCCTCATTATAACCCCGCGCGCGGGTGCATTTGCATGCAGATTGATTCGGAGGAGCGCCTCGAGGAGCAGCCGATGATGCACGGGAATGGGCACGGGCACGGGCACGGCCGTGTCCACCCGGCGGCGTCCTCCAGCTCCGACTTCTCCGGCGAGATGAACCAGTCCGTGTCCGACCCCTCCTCCAGCCCGCTCTACAGCTTCCACTTCGAGAAGCCCGTCCCGCAGCAGCAGCAGCAGCCGGGCACGTACGTGGTGCAGGTGCCCAAGGACAAGGTCTTCCGCGTCCCGCCGCCCGAGAACGCGCGCCTCTTCGACCACTACACCCGCCGCGCCAAGCGCCGCCGCGGCCGCTCCTGCGGCCGCGTCTGCGCGTGCCTGCTCGCGGGGGCCGTCGCGCTCGCCGTCCTCGCCGCGGCCCTCGCCGGCATCGCGTACCTGGTCCTCAGGCCGAAGCAGCCGGCGTACACGGTCCAGGCGCTCGCCGTGTCCGGCCTCGCCGAGCTCGGCAACGCCTCCTCCGCCGGCGTGTTCTCGCCGGGGTTCGACGCGACCGTGCGCGCCGACAACCCCAACGGCAGGATCGGCGTGCGATACGAGGGAGGCCGGAGCCGCGTCTCCGTGTCCTACGACGGCGTGCTCCTGGCCGACGGCGCGTGGCCGGCGTTCTACCAGGGGCCCCGGAACGTGACGGTGTTCGTGGCCAAGGCGAAGGGGTCCGGGATACGGTTCTCGCAGCGCGTGCGGGGGCAGATGGCCGCGGCGGAGCGGCTCCGATCGGTGCCGTTCGACGTGGACGTCGAGGTGCCCGTGCGCCTGCAGCTCGGCAAGGTCAGGACGTGGGCAGTGCTGGTGCGGTTGTACTGCACCGTGGCGGTCGACAGGCTCGCCGCCGACGCCAAGGTGGTGTCCAGGTCGTGCGACGTCAAGGTGCACCTCCTGTCCTGGAGGAACTGACGATGGCGGATTACATGACCAAAACAGTTCTAGTTTGTTTTAGGATGCATTTTTCCTCATTTGTAAGTTGGTTTTGATCGAGCAATATGGATCATATCATCGTAATATCATGTCATGGATGCTGCGAAATTGTCTTGCGACTTGTGTTGCTGGTGAGTTGCTCACCTGTTCTTTTGTTCAAGAGTTAAGACCGAGAAAACCGTTGTTTGTAGTTGACTACTCGTGTTCCATTGCACCGGAACAACGCTATTGAAAACTGACTGTTAACACTTGGAACTGAATACACGTCTTGGCGACATGATTTCCAGTCGTAACTTCAATTCCAAACACTGCCTGTTGTGTGTTGGTGACATGATCACCTGAATACTGGGTAAATCTGTCAAGTGAATTGACTCTAGTGTTTTGTCCAAGTAAAACTCCAATTTGCACCATGACCTAAAAGTTGTCCACTTACCATCTAACCAATTTGGACTTCAAGGGAGAACAATTCTTATGCTCCGGCGTGGACTGTTGCTTGATTTTGCTCAAATTTGGTGGGTGCAACATAGGGGAATAGCAGAACAAATGGGAGCTAAAAGTTAGCAATAATAGCGAACGGCTCCGCAAAATGTTTTAGTTTCACACTG
The DNA here is from genome assembly GCF_019320115.1 of Miscanthus floridulus. Classification (NCBI taxonomy): domain Eukaryota; kingdom Viridiplantae; phylum Streptophyta; class Magnoliopsida; order Poales; family Poaceae; genus Miscanthus; species Miscanthus floridulus. The sequence continues at coordinate 144,099,738 of NC_089585.1, forward strand.
TGGAAGTTTTGCATAACTGTGAAAGCCACCACAAGCACAAAATTCATAGAGCTGGAGCCGATTCAAAACATTCGTGGCTACAAATTTACGTGTCATTCTATATCGTCAAATAGACTGTTTTTTTTTTTTTTGTCCTCAGGGCCATGGGGGTGGGAGCACATGCCCCTATAGGTAGATTTAGGGTCTGTTTGGTTCACCTCTAGTCACTTTAGCTACTGACAAACAAACTGACTAAAAAGAGGTTAAAGTAGTTTAGTCACATTAGTACCCCAAGGAGGTGGTAAAGTGGGCTAAGGTGCCCAGTGGATAAGCCTGGGCAAAATACCCGATACCCATTACCCGTACCCGAATTATCCGAACCCGGACCCGAATTACCCGAACCCGAGGTACCCGATCCCAAATTCGGATAGCGATTTTGATTACCCGAAATTAGTTTGGGTAATTCGGGTAATATCCCCCGGTACCCAAACTACCCGAACTACCCAAAGATTTGTTTTGTCTTTGTATTCATCATGTGTTGTTAGCTAAACCATTTAACTTATCACTTTATTAGAATATAATTCTCTCTATTTGAATGAGTGACTGTAATATATTATTCTCTACAAATTGCTATTGAAATTCTATACAAATTGTTGCTGAAATTATGTATAGATCGCTACTGAAATTTAGTGTAGTTTGTTGTTTTCTGTAAATTTGGGTATATCGGGTAATACCCGAACCCGAACCCGAATTATCGGGTACCCGAATTTGCGGGTAGTGTTTTTTCGGGGGTAATATCGGGTAGCAATTTTTATTACCCGAATTTTAAATTACCCGAATTACCCGACCCGAAAAAATCGGGTAACCCGAACGCCCAGGCTTACCAGTGGACATGGACAACCCCTCATTATTGCCGGTCTTCCACCCTGATTTGCGCATTCATTAGGGGTAGTTTGGCATTTGTTGAACTGCTTTAATGACCTTTAGTCACTTTTAGTCGGTACAACCAAATGAGGGTGACTAAAGTTTAGTCATTGATTTTAGTAGCTAAATTTTAGTCATGAAAAATCAAACAGGGCCTTAAATTTCCCAACATACGCTTCATATGTCAACCCAAGGTTTGTTTGTATCTCATAGGCTAAACTTTAGTCCTTCATTTTTTTTGCTTACTTTTAGCCTTTGGGGGATAAAACAGGTGGGCTAAAAGGAGAGGACTAATTTTTAGCACCTTTAGTCCATTTGCCTCTCAAGGTGGGCTAAAAGTGCTTTTAGGCTCTGTTCGGCTTACCCCATATTCGGTTTATTCGGCTTTGTTTTTCCAGTCGCAACAGTGTTTTTCTCTCATAACAATTCAACCAGAACAGTGTTTTTCAGCCACAGCCAAGTTTCAGACCAGCGAACGGGGCCTTACTCTCTTTCTCTCTCCTCCCTCTTTCACCTTTTAGCACCTGGATCCAACAGTCATCTTAGGCTAAACTTTAGTGACTAAACTTTAGACCCAGGACTAAAGATCTAAACAGACCCTCAACAACATGTCATTTAACCCAAACAATTCCAATAAATGACACAAATAGCAAGCAAGATAGCAACCGAAACTCATATGACAAAATGAAAGCTGACACACAAGTAGGAGGCATATAAAGGATCTATGTGGAAATCCTTTGCGAGGAAAAACCATGGGTGACGACAGAGACAATCCAATATGAAAATGGATGATACAAAAAGCAAAAGTAAAAAAAAAGGTAGGATGTTTTCTATCTAAGAATAGGGTTTCAAAAAAACGGATGGAAGATGTACTCAATCTTTATTTGTCGCTTGCGTTGAAGTTGTTGCCAATGCGGGGACACGCCTTAATGCGTGATTGGACTAGACAGCGTGTGTGCGCTGTCTTCCCCGTGACAGCTGCAAAAGTTTGGGTTTATGGGGAAGGCGACAGGGACTCCAATGTCCTCCAGGCTTAGGAAGGGGGCTCAATGGTGGTGGCAGTTTGTCGAGTGGCGAGCGAGGTGGCGAGAGACAACCGGATGGGAAGAGTCGACAATGGGGCAAAGGTCCCCCCTCCAAATTGCCATTAGGCAATGAGCATGGTGGAGGCGACAATAGTAGGAGGTGGGACAGTGAGGTCGCCTACAACCAAGATGGTGATCAAAGCGGTGGTGGTGGGATAACATAGTGAGAAAAAGGAAGAGAATGAAAAAAAGAATGCAAAGGTTTGGGAAGGACGGGCTGCAATGATGACGTTATAATAGATGGTGGGTGGTGACATAAGTGGGCAAGGAAGGACGGTAGATTAGATCGGCAGGGAGTGCGGATGAAGAGGGAGAAAGAAAAAAAACAGTAGATGTAGGAGCAATAAATAAATGTACAAGATAGAACGAGATGATTCGTTCTTCTTAGTTTTTAAGTTTAATGATGTATCTTTTTTAAAAACTTTGTACACTGTACTCTAATTTTCCTTAGCTATTGAATACTACTATATATAAATGGAATGCTCGTCCTGTGGCAAGGAAAAGCTCAATCCGGAACTAGACACATCGGAAGAGTCTAAGGGCATAAGTGAGACTGACAACAGCATTAGACTGAAAGGAAAAAGTCTATATAATCCCTCCAATTATTTAAGGGTGAACTACTTCACCCTCGAACTATAAAATTGGATTTTCTACCCTCTGAATTTTTCAAAATCTATCAAATAACCCCTCCCCAAGCGGTTTTAGGCGGTGGTTTTGTTACAGTGATAGTGGTTTTTTTCTTTATTTTCGCTGAATCTTTAAAAAATTATATTAAATCACAGAAAAATTATAAAATAGAAATTTTAATTTTGTTGGACTCCACATGAGTAGACCTACACAGTGAATACATAATATGGTATGCTTTAATACAAAGTTTTTACTGTAGATTTAGATTTATGCTTTTCTATAATTAAATGACATAATTCATAGCTGCAACTTCTATGATCCAATTGTGCTGAAATTTTTATGGTGGGCTAATTATTGTATGCTTGAATTATAGTAAAAATTTCATACTCATTGGATTAAGTTATACATGATCCAATGAGTATGAGATTTTTATTACAATTCAAGCATACAATAATTAGTTCACCATAAAAATTTCACCACAATTAAACCATAAAAGCTACAGCTATGAATTAATTATATAAAAGCATAGATCTAAAGCTACAGTAAAAACTTTGTACTAAAACATACCATATTATATATTTGTTGTGTAGATCTACTCATGTAGAGTCCAACAAAATTAGATTTTCTATTTTATGATTTTTCTGTGATTTACTATGATTTTTTAAAGATTCAACCGAAATAAATAAAAAAATAAAAAGATAAAACCACCGTCCCTGTATCAAAACCACCGTCACTGTGTCAAAACCGCCGGTTTTAGAAAGTTCATGGGGTAGAAAATCTAATGTTATAGTTTGAGGGCTGAAGTAGTCCACCCTAAATAGTTGGAGGTTATGTAGACTTTTTTCATTTATGAAATACCGAAATCATTTCGATTCATCCATCTCCAAAGCCAGAACAAGGACTGGCAGGGTGTATTTGGCGACTCCGTGGGAAGAGGCATGGGAATTAGTGTGGAAGTTTTTTTTTTGACTTGCTTGCCTTTCATTAAATCAACCGGCTGAAGCCTCAGACAGTACTAGGTCGGACACACTCCGGAGTTACATGCCACATCTCCATGCGGTGTGTGTCCGAAACTTGTTTCGCCAAAATATGCGCTACCTTATTACAAGATCTATTAACATAAGAAAAAGAAAAATCATGAAAGGCAAGTCTTATAGCATCTATTTCCTTCAGCAACGGGTCGACGATGGAGCGTTGCGTGTCCTTCCACAAATTGATAAGCTCCAGGCAATCAGTCTCAAGCATCACCTTTTGCACACCAATTCTTCTGGCCAAGTTCAGGCCATCCCTGCAAGCTATGGCTTCCATCGTGCAGGCATCAAGACCCCTGACATACCACGGCGCTTGCGCTGCTCTGAACAATCCTTGGTGATCTCTAATAACACATGCCGACGCACCACAAGAACCATTCGGTTGAAAGCAGCGTCAGTGTTGACCTTGTGCCATCCCGGTGCTGGGTTCCTCCACTTCTGCATCTCCTGCACCGGTCCCTTGGACGTCAACTGATGGGTCAAGTTCCAGAGATCAAACGCGGTATCCTTCACCCATGCTACAGCTTGCTGCAAACTGATCAAATGTTCATCATGGCGCCTTCTGTTTCTTCTCATCCACAGTGCCCACATACCGCACAAAAACACTGCTAGATCCTTGTCTGGGCACACTCCAGATATACTGTCCGTTGCCCAAGTTAGCGGGTTCAGTTTGGGGATTTTCACTCCTATCCCCACCCTTACCTGATGCCAAAATTCATTAGCAATGGAGCATTCCAGTAAAACATGGCAGATTGATTCTTCTGGAGCACCACACACTTCACAGAAAGGAACCGGCTCAATATGCCGTTTCCAGAGAATATGTCTTGCCGGTAAGAATTTCGTGAATCACTCGCCACCAAAAGACTTTAACCTTCGGAGGAATCGGCAATCTCCAAATTATTTTCCATGGACCATCAGAGGAGGAATTAGGTGCATGATCCCCAGCGGCTTCAGACTTCTTTCTGTACATCAGTTTGTATGCTGAACGCACAGAGTAAATCCCCGACCTCTCAGGCTCCCAGGCCCAGAAATCATGCCCATTCCGTCCTCGCGGTTGGCGTAGTACAGCTTCAGCATCAATAGGGAAGAAGTGCTCCCTAATCGACACCTCGTTCCACTCACCAGATTCTGTGAGCAGTTCAGAGACCTCCGTCAGTCCCTGCCCGTCCATCGGCGTGATCGGGCGCCCATCGAAATGGTTAGAGAGCCATTTGTCAGTCCAAATTCCTGTCGATACACCATCCACCACTCTTCTGACCAAACCGGTCTGCAAGGCTTCCCTTCCAGCCAGTATTGCACGCCAAGTGCTGCTCGCTTCAGCACTCGTGCACAAAGAGAATCAGCCCGAGTTAGGAGGCGCCAACCCTGCTTCTCGAGCATAGCAAGGTTGAAGCATCTTAGATCACGAAAGCCCATTCCACCTTTGTTTTTTGGCTTCGTCAGGTTGTCCCATTTCATCCAGTGCATACGGCGACTGTCTGCCGAACTGCCCCACCAATAATTTGCTATGGCGGATCTCATCTTGTTACATGTACTGATTGGGAGAAGGAAGCAGCTCATGGAATACGTCGGTACCGCTTGTGCCACCGACTTGAGCAATACCTCTCGTCCTGCACAGCTCGCATCCCGATTACACCAACCATCAATTTTACCTCTTATTTGAGCCGGTAAAAATTCAAAAATGCCACTCAGGCTCCTTCCCGCCTCGGTCGGTAGCCCAAGGTACCGTTCAGCTAGCGCCACTTTGTGTATGTTCAGAGTGTCGCACACAACTGTTCTCATTTCCTCTGGACAATTCTTACTGAAAAACACTGCAGATTTCTCTCGATTCACCAACTGTCCAGAGCCACGGTTATAGATATCCAGAATCTCCATCAATCTCTCGGCCCCTCTTTGCGACGCTTCTGAAAATATGATACTGTCATCCGCAAAAAGAAGATGTGAAATCCAGGGGGAGTGAACACCAACTCTAACACCCCTAGCAAGATGCATTGGACCGATTGATTTTAGGAGGCATGAAAGACCTTCCGAGCATAACAAAAAGAGGTAGGGTGAAATGGGGTCACCCTGTCTTATCCCACGCGTGGGTCTGAAGACTTGAGTCGGCACACCATTCACCTTGATGGAAAAGGAAACAGTAGTAACACACCTCATGATCAGACTCACAAACGCTTCATGAAAGCCAAGTTTCAGCATGATTCCCTGCAAGTATTCCCATTCAACCCGATCATAAGCCTTGGCCATGTCGAGTTTAATAGCACACGCACCGTTCTTCCCTTTTTTCCTCTTCAAGTAGCGAATACACTCATATGAGATGAGCACATTATCTGTGATCAGCCGGCCTGGTACAAACGCACTTTGCTCCTCTGAAATGATCTCATCCAAGAACTCCCTCAATCTCAGGGCCAAAACCTTTGAACATATCTTATAGAGGACATTGCAAAGGGATATTGGCCTGAATTCTTTCATCGCCTGGGGGTTCCTGGTTTGTGGGATTAGAACAATAGTGGTGTGATTGATATCAGCCGGCAACGTACCTCCATTCAAGAAGTCCAACACCGCTGCCGTGACCTCCTTACCAAGAAGATCCCAATGCAGTTGATAGAACCCAGCAGTGAAGCCATCCGGCCCCGGCGCCTTGTTGGCTCCCATCATCTGCAGCGCCGTTTCCACTTCAGTAGCACTGTATGGCCGGGTGAGCCGTTCATTCATATCCAGCGAAATCTTCCTAGGAACGTGTTCCAGGATTAGGTCCGGAGATAGATTATCTTGGGCAGCAAACAAATTAGCATAGAAATCAGTAGCTACGCCTTCTATTTCCTCCTGTGTTACAGCCACAGAACCGTCATCACGGCGAAGAGAGGTGATCGCATTGCGTTTAGCTCTCGCCCTCGACTTAGCCTGAAAAAAGGAGGTGTTCCTGTCACCGTCCTTTAGCCACTCCACTCTCGACCGTTGTTTCTCCATCACTTCCTCGCGTGAGAGAAGTTCAGAGATACGAGACATCAGCTGCTTCTCATAACGCGAGGGGCCGGAGCCAATGGACTGTCCTCGTTCCACCTCTAAGTCACAACGCAGGGCAGCCAGTGTTTTTTTTTAACTGAACCAAAAACATCTCGTTCCCAAACCTGGAGCGAATTCTGAATATCCTTCAATTTTGCTTGCATCTCCCCCAAGCTCTGCCAGCCCGCACTGTGATCCCAGGCATCCCGTATCAGCGCCATATAACTCGGATCACGCTGCCACATATTTTCATATCTAATTTTTTTCTTTCTCCTTCGCCTACCCGTAGTGTGTTCAAGGCACTCCACTACTAGACAGCTGTGATCCGACATCGTCGTCTGAATATTCCAAACCTTCACCTCTCTGAACAGGTCCAGGAAGGAGTCCGCCGCTACGCCCCTATCCAACCTGACCTTGATGTTGTGTTCCGCATCTTGTCGGTTATCCCATGTGTACGGGAGGCCAATAAAGCCCAAATCCATAAATCCACAGACCGACACAGCTTCACTAAAGCCCTCCATCTGGCGCTCACGCCTGCCTGCTCCCCCAAACTGTTCCGAGGCATGGAGAACCTCGTTAAAATCATCCACACATAGCCAAGGCAAGGAGCTCTGACCATTGAGTAGCTTCAAACACTCCCAGCTTCTAAACCGTAGCTCTCTCCGGGACTCCCCGTAGAAGCCAGTAAAACGCCACTTATCCATCTTCGTCACCGGATCAAGGACAGCTACATCAATGTGCAACTTATCCAAACTTTCCAGCCGAACCTCCACATCCTTTCTCCAGAGCAAGGCGAGACCGCCCCCTCTGCCAAAACCACCAACGCCAAGGCCATGAGAAAAGCCTAGCGCTCTCCGAATTCCATCCACTCGATCTGAGAACAAACGCGTCTCCGACAAGAAGACGAGCATGGGACGGTGTAGCTCACACAAGCTACGGAGATCTCGAACTGCCTCGGGCTGTCCCAAGCCCCGGCAGTTCACTTAGTATTTTCATTGTGCCCGGCGGGGCCTGTTGTTAGATAGAAAGGTTAGATGCATGTGTATTTACCTTACCATATTGTGCCAAAGCCAAGAGATCTAGATTGTCTATGTATAGGAATAGATCATCTATGTATAGAAGGTTTATATTTAGAAAAGATCTCTTGGCTTAGCCCTCAAGTTGTAATGCCTATATGTAACTGCCACATGCGGGGTTATTCCGCATCCAATCAACACGCAACCATCGCACGACCCAGATAGGGCGTCGGTGTTCTCCTCCGCTCCTCTGAACTTTCACTTGGTATCATGAGCCCATGGTCAGAAAAAAAAGCTAAACCCGATAAAAAATCTTGAATATCACATATGGCGGGGGCACCCCGATGTGTCACTAAGGGAGAGATTGTTGGGGTTTAGTCCCACATCGTGTAGCGATGGTGGGGGAGCACAACATATAAGGTGGGAGAACCCTCACCTATAAGGCTAGTCTTTTGGGTTGAGTAAGGCCCAAAGGCCTTATATGTTGTCAGCTCCGGTGAACCTAGGACCTGTGGGAGTGTAGGCTCGTAACGAGCCAGGCCGGCTGCAAGCCAGCTCCAAGATCATGAACTCGCTGGTCACCACCGGTTCCAACAATTGGTCTGCGGCACCTCCAGCTGCAACCCGACCTGTAACCAGACTTCAAAGTGGCATACGCAAGGAGAAAATATACACAGATGGTACTGTCAGGTATGGATTTTTGACAACTACAGGGGAACCTAGTAGTACTGATGAGGCTCTAGCTGATAGTAATTGGAAAAATGCAATGGATCTCGAGTACAATGCCTTAATGAAGAATAAAACTTGGCACCTTGTTCCACCTCAAAAGGGTAGAAATATTATTGGTTGCAAATGGGTATACAGAATAAAGAGAAAATCTGATGGTAGCTTGGATAGATATAAAGCTCGATTGATAGCAAAGGGTTTTAAGCAGAGATATGGAATAGATTATGAGGAAACTTTCGGTCCTGTTGTTAAAGCTGCTACTATTCGTATTATTCTGTCTCTTGCTGTTTCTCGAGGATGGACTCTCAGACAACTTGATGTACAAAATGCTTTTCTCCATGGCAATCTTGAAGAAGAGGTATATATGCAACAGCCACCTGGTTTTGAAGATCCTTCAAGACCAAACTTTGTTTGTCGCCTAGATAAAGCCTTATATGGTCTGAAACAGGCGTCCAGAGCATGGTACTCTAGACTAAGTGCTAAATTGATATCACTCGGTTTTCAATCTTCAAAGGCTGATACCTCTATGTTCTTTTATCGCAAGAATGATGTTAGCATGTATCTCCTTGTTTATGTTGATGATATTATTATAGCCAGCTCTACACCACATGCTACCACAGTGTTACTTCAAGATTTGCAGGGGGAATTTGCTCTAAAGGATCTAGGAGATCTGCATTATTTTCTCGGTATAGAAGTTGCCAAGGTGCGAGATGGCATTGTTCTCACTCAAAGCAAATATGCTTCTGATCTTCTAAAAAGAGTTGGTATGTCAGATTGTAAGCCTGTTAATACTCCATTATCCACTAGTGAAAAATTATCATTACATGAAGGATCATTGTTGGGACCGGATGATACATCACGGTATAGAAGCATTGTTGGTGCTCTTCAATATCTAACCCTCACTAGACCTGATATAGCCTTTTCTGTTAATAAAGTCTGTCAATTTCTTCATGCACCTACCACAGTACATTGGGCAGCAGTTAAAAGAATATTACGGTACTTGAAGCAATGCACAGAATTGGGCTTGAAAATACAGAAGTCTCCTTCGACTTTGGTGAGTGCATTTTCAGATGCAGACTGGGCTGGCAGTGTTGATGACAGAAGGTCTACAGGAGGGTTTGCTGTGTTCTTGGGTTCTAATCTTGTATCATGGAGTGCAAGAAAACAGGCTACTGTCTCAAGATCTAGTACAGAATCAGAATATAAAGCAATTGCTAATGCTACTGCAGAAGTTATGTGGATACAAACTTTACTGCGTGAATTGGGTATTCCTAGTCCAAAGGCAGCAAGACTTTGGTGTGATAATATTGGTGCAAAGTACTTGTCTGCTAATCCTGTTTTCCATGCCAGAACAAAACATATTGAAGTTGACTATCATTTTGTCAGAGAAAGAGTTGCTCGAAAATTACTAGAGATTGAATTTGTTTCATCAGGAGATCAAATTGCAGATGGCTTTACAAAGGCCTTGTCTGTTCGGCTGTTAGAAAATTTCAAAGTCAATCTGAACCTAGAGCGGTTAAGATTGAGGGAGGTTGTTAGACAGAAAGGTTAGATGCATATGTATTTACCTTACCATATTGTGCCAAAGCCAAGAGATCTAGATTGTCTATGTATAGGAATAGATCATCTATATATAGAAGGTTTATATTTAGAAAAGATCTCTTGGCTTAGCCCTCAAGTTGTAACGCCTATATGTAACTGCCACATGCGGGGCTATTCCGCATCCAATCAACACGCAACCATCGCACGACCCAGATAGGGCATCGGTGTTCTCCTCCGCTCCTCTGAACTTTCACACCTGTCACTCGCAGTCGCCGCCGATCGTGCATTTTGAACGTTGGTACCCTTCTTCTGCTTCTTCAGCTGTTCCAGCATGCTTCCTCCGCTACTCTCCGAACCTTCATCAATTTGGCTCACCCTGGAGTTCACCAAGCCAAAAGGAACAATGGCATTTGTGCCGTCTAGAGGGACGTTGAGATCAGGTGTCTGCAGAGGTTGGCCTAAACCTTTTGATTTCCGTTCCCTCTGTGGTGGTGGATCCCTGGTCTCCATGTCCAGCTTCCTACCCACCGATGCTCCTCCTTTCTCCCTCTCCCTCTCAACCTGTAAAACCCCTCCCGCCCCCTTTAAGGCCCGTTCGTTTCACACGGAATGGCTACCAAGAAAAATTCCAGACGGGATTGATAGTTAATTTATACCAGCTTTTATTAACTGGAAAGATTCCTGGCCACATTCATCTCTAACCGAACGGGCCCTTAATGGGGATTGCACTTCCTGTTCCTCCGTCTCCTCCACATGTTCAGACGAGGAAAAAATGTGAACCATCCTCTCCTCTCGATGACCGCCCCTCTCCTGATCGGCTGCGTTGACTAGTGTATCTGTGCGCCGATGAGGAGCCGCTGCCCCAGCAAATGTGTTTTTTTTATTTTAACACTTTTTGGAAACTAATTTTAAATCTAACACAGTCGATTTTTTAAAAAAAAACTAACACTTTTGGCCGCGCCTATTGCCCTGGCGCGACCAAATGCCTGTGCCGCGTCATGCATGGTGGCGCGGCAGAGGGCTGACGTGACGACGACTGGAATCGCTGACCACTGACGGGGCAGGGCCTGCCGCGCCACCGATCTTGGCGCGGCACTGTCGTGCCCTGATCCGTGGCGCGGTAGAGCCGAATAAAACCGACGCCGCTAGTCCCGCTGCCCGAGCAGCAAGGCCGCCTGGCCGCCGCACCCACGTCCGCCCGTGCCAGCCCGCCACCGAGCACGCCGGCAGCCCGGCCCCCGCCCGGCCCTCCATTGCCGCCTCCCTCCCTTCTCTTCCATTCTCTGGCCGCCTCCCTCCCTCCTCGTCCTCGTGCAAGGTAATGACGCATATTTTATTTTTGTTTGAATGATGGATAGTATATTATGAATGGGAGCTAAGTTTAGAAGGAAAATTATGTTTGGGAACTATGGTCTACGATTTGAAGGAAAATATTAGTTTGATTTTGTCAATGTTAAGGTTAATTATTTAGTTAGAAGTATGTTTACCATGTATATTTTTGTTGCTATAATTATCGGTTATATTATTTTAGTTGCATTGCAAATGATTATATTTTACATTAATTTGCGTTGTTTTGATTGATGTTTAATTTGAACCATTTTATTAGATGGAAGACATGTTTCGGGAGCAGTTATGGCAAAAACGGGGTCGTCCTAGATAATTGTACTCCGATGAGTCTAGCAAAGATACCCCCGTCCCTTCTGAACTCCCTATCCCTAACTGTGACTGTGGTCGTCCGGCTGACGTGTTTCAATCGAGACATCCGGACACAGCGGCTCGTTGCTTCTACACGTGCAGTCGTTTTAACGTAACTAATTGTTTTCGTATATTTTTCTTCTTCATTTGTATTACTAGGTTACTAATATTTTATTGAATTTTTGTTATGTAGGACCATGATAGGTGCTTTTTCTTTCAGTGGATCGACGGTGCAGACAAGTTTGACCCTAGGTACATCCTTTTCGGGGATTGGTGGAGAGAGCGACATCCACGAGAGCACTTCGAGCGGTGGGTTCCACCTCCCCCTAACCCCCCTCCAATGACGGCTAAGAAGCACTTAGCCGCAGTTAGACGACTCGAGGAACCTTCTCTGTGCCATTGCAGAGACCGAGCCGTGATAAATCCTGACAATACGTTGGAGTTTGTGTGTCCAAACAAGCATGAAGTAAGTGCAAAGTGTATATGTTGAAATGTTGAGCTATATGTGTCATGTACTAATGTCACGTTATTTATGTGTATTCCATGGCGAAGTGTCATTTCAAGGAGTGGTTGTATGGTCCTAAGAACAAATAGCCCGAAGAACCTCTAAAAGCAAAGCAAAAGAAGAAAGAAAGGTTAATTTACAAAGCACCGTCAGTCAAGTGCGAATGTGGTGTTAAATCCAACTACGGTCTAGTCCCTTCGAAGCTTGGAATAGGCCATTATTGTGGCCATATGATGGACTACGATGAGGTTGGTTATTTTTGTGGTAACCATGAAATCGTATTTTGTTTCTTTTGCTAAGACATATATGATATAATTTATCGTTTGAACAGAGCACTAGGAAATACATGTGGAAATGTTATGATGGTCAAGCTAAGTTCTTGGATGAACTGAAGGGGAAGCAAGTAAATAGCACGAAAGAGGGGATATGGACCTGACTACGTCAACCTTTTCGTTAAACATCACAAAGACAAGATGCGTGAGTTTGCTAAACAGCGCGGTATTTGTAACCCGATCGACGTTAGGCTTGTCAAATGGGGATTGGAGAGACGGATGACATTAGAGGAGGAGAGGGCAAGGAAGGAGGCAAGGGAGGAGACAAGAGTACAGATGTAGGTCTTGAACGAGCATATTGTTTCATTATGTGCCAGTGTGTACTTCAAAGCCTTTTTTTCGTTGCCTGATTTTTAATATAATATAGTCGCGTTGCTAACTGATTGTATTTTATACATGAAGGGATTGGATGCAGCGAGGACCATGTTGCAGAGGTGGATGCAAGGTACGAGGAAAAGAAGTTAGGTGAGCACAGAAAGCGAGTTGGTCGCACCGTTGAATCACCGATTGTGTTGTCTGATGAGGGGGACGAGGATGAGGACGACACTGCCACACTCAGCGAGCTCATCGCTCTAGCAGAGGCGGGCTTGTAGGCGGAGTAGGCTGAGGACGACACTGATAGACTGAGCGAGCTCATCGCTCTAGCAGAGGCGGGCTTGCAGGCGGAGGAGGCTGATGACGACACTGACAGACTGAGCGAGCTCATCGCTCTAGCAAAGGCGGGCTTGGAAGCGGAGGAGGATAACGACGCGTTCTTCACTCAGGCCGCAGAGGCCGCAGATGAAGCGGAGGCCGCTTACTATAGGCGAAAGGTAGATTAGGGCAATGCAGGTGAGCCTAGCCACGGCAACAGGGTTGTGGTTGAGGATTGGTACTCGGATGACGAGTTGCTTACTCGGTATGTTTTTGACTGAGGGTTTTTAATTACACCGACTGTTAGTTCCATGCTTTATTAATGATCAATGTAGCTATGTAGTAGAAATTCTATTGTGTTGTCTTATATTTCATTTGAACTACTAATGTATTGTACCCATGTGTCATGTACTTGGATTACCCATGATCGATCTTAAGTGATCACATCTGTTTGTATCATGCGTTCAAAATTTCTAAAATGAACGTAATCGGGTGAAATTATCTCGAATACAGCGCCGTAGCCCACTGGTTCGGCCGCGCCCAAGCCTAGGTTCTATCACGCCAGAGTCCATGGTGCGTTAGTGTCGCGCCCTACTACACGACGCATCAGTGCCGCGCCATAGATGACGGTGGTAGTGACACGGACAGACAACATCCAGCTTCAATTGAGTTGTTGTCGGTGTTGTACAAAACTACAAGTGGTGCCGCGACCGTGCGCAAGTTGAAATGAACATGAAGCAAATAAATGGACCACAAGTTTTCGACGTAAGTTCGACATAATGAAATAAGTCCTAGGAATGTAAGGATCCCTCGAACGCCTCTTGGAAACCTCGTCGTCCGGTGGAAGAAGGGGGTCGTCGTACTCCACCTCAAGAAGGGGGTACAGCTGGGGCGGCGTGGGAGGGGTCATCCTATTACAAATTGATAAAAAAGGGTTAGAGTATTCAAATTAACAATATTCAGATTAACATTATGTAGCATTGCAAAATTTGAACTACTTGTTATGCAGTACGAACACAATATGAAATCACCTGCTACCCTCGTCTTCTATGCTGGCTAGCCTTGTGACCAGACTGTTTGCAAACAGAGCAAATATTCCTGCCATGGGTCTCGTTGAAGTCTCCCTCACCGTACATGTCTTCGCCGTACCCTCTCATAGTGTCCATGTCCCCCCTTGAGTCGCTTCTTCTTCCTCCTACCCTTCCCTACCTTCATTAGATCCGGATGCGGCACGTAGTCATAACCATTATAAGGTGCCCACTGTGTCGGGTCAAGGTATGGCTCGAAGCTCATCTCCTAAATACTAACGGTGTTCGAACGGAGATACAAGGGTGGCATATATGGCAGATCCTCATAGTTATACCCGCAAACCCTGTAGGCCGTGATCATATGAGAGCAAGGGGCATGTATGATCTGAGGGACGTTGCAACTGCACTCTACCTTTTCAAGATCAACTCGGTAGTTTTGTCCACCATAACGTTCGCCGCCCAAGCTTGTGCCACCCTTGCCCCGTACACTAAAGATATGGCGGTGGGGTCCATACGGCTCGATGGTGTGCTGCTTGGCCAATTCCTCGGCCTTCCTCAAATGTTCAGCTCCGGCCTTTCCAAAACGCCCCTGCTCAGCTATATTCCTCTGCGCAAGTTCCCACCCCTTCACAAAATATTCGTTGCACTTATGAAACGAGAACTCAACAATTCCAGACACCGGCAACGATCGAACTCCGGTGAATACATGGTTGAAGGACTTTGATGAGTTAGTGGTCATGATGCCATACCTGAAACCCCACTCGTAATATGCTAACGCCCACTCAGCCTTCTATTTCATCTGCGCCTCTAACCAGGCCTTTCCCGCTGCATTTACCATCTTGTCTAGTTCTCTCTTTTGTCTTCTTGAACTGGTGCTCTGTACGTACACAACATAGAGCTTTTACCTTGTCACATACCTCATGCTTTCGCTGACGCCGCCAGAAATTAGCGGCAAAGTGTCTCATGCACCATCTATGTACTAGAGGCGGGAACCCATCTATATGCTCAGCTGCAATATTAAGAAGCCCTGTGTGACGGTCTGAGATCAAACATATAGTGCGAGTTGGGCCAAGCACTTGCACACGTAGAAGCCGCATGAACCATGACAACGATTTATTGTTCTCTCCCTCTACCAAAGCAAAAGCCATGGGTACTATCTGGTCCTTAGGATCAACAGCAGCAGCCATCATCAAGGTGCCCCTGTACTTTCCTGTCAGGAAAGTGCCATCAACAAGTATGACTGGCCGACAAAACTGGAATGCATGTTTCGTTTGCGCGAACGACCAGAACACACGATAGAGGACATGCCTCAATGGGTCCCGAAAAAAACATCCCTCCGGTGTCCACAAACCATTTCAAGCTAGGGTTGTAGTAATACATTGCACATAAGATGCGGGGCACCCTATTGTACGCTTCCTCCCAAGTACCCCATCGAATCGCTAGAGCAATTTGCTTAGCACGCCAAGCCTTTCCGTATGTCACATCGTACCTAACGAATCCAGATATGGACTATTGTAAAGAAGACACCGAGATGTCGTTATTATCATCAACGAGCCCTAATATACGACGGGCAAGGTAACGTGCAGTGAGCCGCTGATGATTTTCCTTCCCCCTATTGTCTAGGCAAGTGTGGGGTTCGACAACTTTCGTTATCCTCTACTTGCCATCACTCTGTCTCTTTCATGCATTTAACCTCCACATACAACCGTTTTTGCATATCACGTGGTACCTCAACTCCTGGTCCGAATGAGTGACGGTGTACGGCCTATGGTGGTACATAGCATAGTCCTGAAGGAAGAGTTTCATATCTGACATTGTGTTGAATATCATCCCCTTCCTAAGGGTTTCTTTCTCATGGTTATACAATGAATTCCTACACATCTAGAGACCGGTGTCACAAACTGCCATATCTATCATGCTGACATCCCTATAGTTCGGAACGCCCATGAAAGGTACGTTCTTAGACCTTAGTTGCTCAACCTCAGTCGCTGTATAACGTGGTGGTGGAACATACTGTTGTGCTTCGCTAATTCTAGCCCATGAATCATAGGAGGTATCATCTGCAGCCAAATCTGTGACTAGTCTACCCTGAGCCTGGACACCATGCAAAACCTTAGTTGGTACTGGTAATGGCATAGTATGAACCGGTACTGGCATGGCATCAGCCGGTGTTGGCATAGTATCTGTACCTCCTTGGTCATTATTAGAATTATCTGAATCACTGCTAACTACATCATCGATCCTGTCCTCCTCCTCCTGCTCCTCCTCTTCCTGTTCGAAATCATTCACATCGAAGTCATTGCTTATACAATCTACTGCAGTGAATGAAACTGCTCCTGTGTCAACTGACCATCTAAATCCATGTTACCCTGAGTCGCTTCCCCTTCGACCCCCAATTCTTGCTCATTGCCTCCAACACCGTCAATGGACGGGCCGTCCTGAACACCCCGCATCCTGTACCCATTCTCCACCACCACCTCAGCCATGGGCACATTGGAACCTTAGAGAACCCTAGTGTAGCGGGACCAGTGAGTAGGGTCACGCAAGGGCATAAGAACATAGTGTGCCCTAGTCTTCCCAGTATCAAACCTCCCATTCAGTGTGAAATCACCGCCAAACTTTGCATTCAAATGGACACAAAGGTCGTTGAAGCTAGGAGATTTATCAAACCATTACAATTCTTCTTCCATATCCTCAAACATACTATCTTCTCTCCTAACACTTCCTCCATACAAAACTCTAACACAACAATCCATCTGCAAAAGCATTTCAAAAAACTTCATCAAGTCGTCGAAATCGTCGTACGTGATGTCTATAGTAATATTAATACATATTCTAACTATAACTATACTAATTAATCTAATATTAACATCCATACAAGGCTAACTACAACAACTAATTAGACTAAATCTAATGTATAACTAGACTCAATAACTGTACTAACTAAACTACCTAACTTTACTACCTATACTAACTTACTATATTACCTATACTAACTAAACTAACTAACTTTACTAACTATACTAACTATACTTTAATAATTTTACTAACTTTATTAGGGGAGTACCTCACTGCAGCGCGCTAGACCGGGCCGGGAGGCGTGGGCGCAGTCCTCGGTGGGCAGCTGTCGTGCATGGCCGGAGGGGGTGGTGCACCGGCGTGCGGGCTCGGCGGCCTCACAGGGCGGCCGGCGGCCGTGCCGTGCTCGGCGGGGGGCTGGTTGGCGCGGGTGGACGCGGCCGGGGCGGCCGGCGTGCTCGATGGCGGGCTGGCGCGGGCGGACACGGGTGCGGCGGCCAGGCGGCCTTGCTGCGCTGCTCGGGCAACGGCGGCTGCTCGGCCACTTGCGGACGCTGGCCGCGGCGGTCGGTTTTATTCGGCTCTGCCGCGCCATGGATCAGGGCGCGGCAGGCGCTGCCCCGTCAGCGGTCAGCGATTCCGGTCGCCGCCACGTCAGCCCTCTGCCGCGCCACCATGCATGCGCGCGGCATAGGCATTTGGCCACGCCAGGCAATAGGCGCGGCCAAAAGTGTTAGTTTTTAAAAAAAACCCGACCGTGTTAGATTTAAAATTAGTTTCCAAAAAGTGTTAAAATTAAAAAAAATATCCGCAAATGTTTGGACTCTCCTCCTTCTCTCCTCCGGAGCCCTAAGCTGGACATTGTACGGTAATTTACCCATCTCATTACGAGCTGCTGGTTGGGGGCAGTCGACCTCCGAATGACCCAGCAGTCCGCAAGAGAAGCAGTAAAAGGGAAGCCTCTCATACTGTGCTTCAAACCACCTCGGCTCTTCTGTTTTACTCATACGCATCAGCACACCCCTTCTCAGAGGCTTGTCAATTTCGATGGCAACCCAACCACGGTCCAGTTTAGTTGCAAAAAATTTTGCAAAATTTTTCAAGATTCTCCGTCACATCGAATCTTTGGACGCATGCATGAAGCATTAAATATAAATAAAAAATAAAACTAATTACACAGTTTAGACGAAATCCACGAGACGAATCTTTTAAGCCTAATTAGACTATGATTAGACACTAATTGCTAAAAAACAACGAAAACCGCTAGCAGTTTGCCAAAATTTTTGCCATCTAAACAAGGCCCACGTAGGAAAGCCCATTTGCCTTGCCATCATCGTCCACGTCCATCTTCACCACCTTGCCAATTAAACTCATCACTTTGGAACCCCTCTGCTGGTTCATCCATCCCAGCGGCAGGTTCAGAATCCATACCCAAATTTCCATGCGATCAAACACAATTTCAGCAGCGCTAAGCTTCTCATCATAAGGTTTCAGTATGACCGCATGTCTGCATACCATCCACTGAGTACCTGACAGAACCCTCTCCATATCCACCTTGGAGCCGAATTCCGCAATGAAAAGGTTAGTACCCTTCTCGCCAATCGCCCTGATCTTCAGGCCATAGGGATTGCCCCAGGCCGGCTTCATGGCTGCTCTGATCGTTTTCACGTGGACAGCCATCGGGGACAGGACCTTCCCAACGACTGCCCATTCCACCAAGGGCGCCTCCTCCATGTCATCTTCATCACTGAAATCCACCACAGCACCTTCTTCCTCCGTGAGGTTCAGGCGCTATAGGAGATAAGACACATTGAGGTTAGGGTTTTCAAGCCCCTCACTCGGAGCCTTGCCGCTCCCCAGACTTCCACCTCCTACAGCCGCCATCAGATCAGCACTGGTTCGGAGGGAAAAAACACCGGCGATCTGCGCAGCAAGATGGCGCAGCCCACAGCGATCCCAACTCTATGCCTAAGCGGCGCTTAGACCCTAGGGGGAATTAGGGTTTAGGAAAACTATGTGGTCGGTGGCGCCAAGAACGGCTGACCGACGATTTACGGTGGCCGCCGTCGACTAGACTAGTAGTCGATGGGCGGGGCGTGGACGTCGTGGCCGGAGTAGCCAGCGCGGATCAAGATCCAGAAAGCTAGTGAAGCGGTCTAGATCGCGTGTGGGATCGAGTTCGCCATTTAGGGTGGGAGTTGATAGAGGGAATTAAGGTGGAAAATTGACTTTTAGTCTCAATCCCTTGTTTGGTTAGTGGAGGAAAATAAGAAAGAGAATTGAAGATGGAATTCATATCCCCTGTTCGGTGTAGAGGCTTTGAGGAGAAAATTAAAAGGCAAATCATGATGGACAGTGAGGATCTCCTTTTTCTTTTATTAAGAATACAACTCCAATTCAATTCCCGCCCCTCTCCTAGGGAATTGATTAGTGGGAGTTGGCCCTCTGAACTCTCCTTCCCCTTTCCACCATAACTCCCATTCCCACAAAACAACACAAAAGATTTCTAAACTCCTATCTCTAAACTCATATTCCCTGCTTTCAATTACCCCCGACTAAGCGAGCTGAGAGAGCATTTCTGCTCTACTATAAGACCGGTTCTTGGTCATTTCATTCTGGTGAATCGTGATATCCGGGCAGCTAACGATACTGCCATCCACGTTGTGGCCGCGCGCCCGGCTTATCGTCCAATCTACACCAGAGAAATTGTCGTGAGCTTTGTTATTCTTTTTTTTCCTTCCTTTTGTACTGAATTTCTGAACACAATGGTGCGCCTCCACGAACCTCAACTAATAATTCAGTCGAAAACTACAATGTTGTGACCGCGTGAGCCTTAAACAAGGTTTTAATGCATACTACAATACAATACAACGCGAGGACCCAGCTTGAACAGTACTGTATGCAATAGATTGCTAAGGCGTAGCTTTCAAAAAAGAGACGTACGTGCGTACAACATGAACACGCAGATTTCAAACAAAACGACGATGCAGCCGCTTGCCAAGCGGCACACATACAGACAGAAAGATTTCAGTTTCGGATGATCATGATGAGATTGAGCGCGTCGAAAGCATGAGTGCCTCTGAACTCTGATTCTTCAAATAAAGCTAAGTCCTGTACTCCCGTTGCCATCGGAAACTGGTGGAGCACGAGGAGCAGATCGATCAATACCATGTGCTTCCGTCGGCTTCGCTACGCTAAACAACAGGCTGATGCAGCGCATAATTGGCATTATGTTGAAGCAAACGCAAAGACAACTTAAGAGACACAGATGAATTCGGATAAGCACCTGTACCGTACCAGGTTGGTAGCTCGTCGCGCATCGCAGTGTCAGCGTGTGACCATATCGTGGCCTCCGCCTGCGCCTGCGCGGCTGCGCCTGGCTCGCAACACAATTCACAAAAGGCCAGGGCAGTAGGGCACCAACCCCTGTGGCCCATGCGCGGCCGGGTAAGAAATGGACCCGCCACCGCGGCCCGTGGCGCGGCGAGGCGAGCGAGAGAGATGCGTGGCCGCTGCTGCTGGCAGCTGCGCGCACCGGCGCACGGAGCAGACATGCTCGTGGTGCCGCGTGCGTCAGCGCCTGGGTCGTTTTCGGCAATAATGCCGGGCCACCATGCCAGCGCGGGGTGGTGGATCAGGTTCAGGATCGCCCCCTTTTCGGCGTGTTGGCTTGCGGTTGCGGCGGCCTCAACGAGCAGTCGAGCACAAGGAAAGGATAACGTCTCTGATCTGGACGCCGGTCGGATGCGCTGATGGGACCGCGTCATGCTACTGATTGAGCAAAAAATCATTGCACTGATGATTCTGATCCGTGCTTGCTAGTGCTACAGCGAGATCGTACTACGTTGATGGGAATGGGACTAGCAAGCACGGATCAGAACGAGTTTGATTGCATACTGCTCATACTCCGTCCCGCAGGACAAGAAAAGAAACACGGGGTGCGCTGCCGGCAACGTTACCCATCATCGTCAACTCATCGGCGCCCGCCCATCAGGGGTCGGGAGCGACCAAAATTGCGGCGTTTTCCCTTCCTTCCCGCGGCGCCGCCAGCTTGGCGCCGCCTGGACGGGAAGGGCGACTCCTGCGGCAGCCTCACAGGCTGCCTTGGGCAGTTGGGCGGAAAAAAACGTCGTGCACACCTCGTGGTTTTTGTCTCTTTGCTGGCCTCGGCCTCGACTCTACTAGATGCATGCACAGTATGCCGATGTGAGCGATACTAAATCCCAAAGCGATACCCGTGCAGGAGACTGAGAGCAGCATCGATCAAGCGTCGTCACGCACGGGAAAACTACAACCTACCATGGAATTCCAAGGTGTTCCCTGTCGATTATCTCGTTCTGGCCATTCCTGGCGGTTTGACTGGGGTTATTGCTGAAATTTTGTCCAGGTCTCAATCTCATCCGTGCAGTGGTAATGGGTGCTAGTTTTTTTTTTCTTTTTAGAAAAAAAAGGCTCAGCCATTCCCTGTGTTTTCCCGTGCTCGTCGTGCCGACTTCCATCTACTAGATACTAGACTACTACTACTCTACAAAATCAAAGCATGGCGCTACGAACAGGATATTCAAAATTAAAATCCTAAAGGATGGCATGGTAAAGGATTTTGTGTATTCTTTATGGAGAGGTCATGCGTTGTCAGGTACTACAACCATGGATTTTTAAGAAGTCCGTATCAGCTAGTATCTCGGTGGTCCGGCTATTCCAGACGCTTTGACTCGTGCTTATTGCTGTGATTTACTCCAGGTCTCATCCGTGGTGATGGGAGGTAGGGTTCTTTAATGAGAAAATTTCCTATTTGACACTAGAAAAAGTACAACTTTCTTATTTGGCACCTAAACTTAAATTCTTTCTTATATGTACTCGTCTCAAGTTTTTCATTTCTATTTGACACTTCCGTTAGTTTGGAGTTATAACGGTGTTAAGTGCTAGAGAAAAAGACCATTTTACCCCTGGTGTTTTTCTTCCCAGTTATTAACATGCTGGTTATTGCTATCTTATTTGGACGTTTTTACTTTCAAATGTTATGTTTTCCTTTTTCAGTTGCTTCTATAAAATAAAGGAAGGAGCGTAATCTTATAATTACTTTTAAATATGTTGAGTTCAATATCAATTATTTAGGTACACTATACATAACAATAAAATAGAATTATCTGAGCACATTTTTTAGTTTAGTTACGTATCGCATGCATGATATCTAGCTTCTTTCAACCTGTTCGCTTGGTCGTAAACGATCGTAAATTTCCAGCCAGAACAATATTTTTCTCTCACACCAAACCAGCCAGCAGTAATAATCCACGATCGTATACGATCGTTTCAGCCCCAGCTGAACAGGCTGTTCATTTATTTTCTGATTCTTGACGACGACACGTGAGCCTGCACGCGCGTCTCCACTAGCTCATGTACACACGCTAACTTTTCTCTTCTTCGCGTGATCAAACCATCGAGGCAACAATGTATGGACACACATCTTCAAGTAACTGGCTCGCTTACTTTCTTTTAGCACGCACAGGCTAACAGCGGCTTCACAGCAGCCTTGGCTGTGCCGGGCTTGGCCACGGCACTGGTACAGAAAACATTTTTAGAAACGGTCAAAAGTGATCCTCAGAGACTGTTTTAAAACTGCTACTATGCCCGCGATTGTAAAAATAAGTGATTTTCAGAGGCGGTTCTCTTAAGACAACCGCCTCTTAAAATCGATTTTTGAAGACGGCTGACTTAAGTCAAACAGTCGCTAAAAATATTTTTTAAATTTTTTTAATAATCATTTAGAGTCTAATAAAAATAAGAAAAAAAATATTTTTAATGGAGCCCGAAAGGCTGAGGATCGGCATAACTCACAGGATTTATTTTTCACTTGTTTTGAATATAAGTGCCGACACCTAGGATTCGGACCCACAACCTCTCCCTCGTGCGATCCCTCCCCTACCACTATACCACACAATCACTTGTGTCTAGTTCTACGATGTTGTCCATTTGTACTAATATGTACGAATCTTGTAATCAATATTTTAACTCATAAACAATCTTAAATGAGAAAACTTTCAACTACAAAGTTTTAAATCTCGTCGAGCGCTGCAACTTTGATATAGAACATTTCTCCATCCAAGGTCATTTGAAAAATTCAAAATCTGAGACTTAATTTATATATTTGGAACCATAAATGATCTCAAACAAATTTTTTATCATCTACAAAGATTTAGATCTCGTCGAGCTCTATAATTTTGATATAAAGTTTGTCTTCATCTGACTTCATTTAAAAAAGAAATGAATTTATTTGTGCTGCAACTATTTTTAAGAACGGTTGACTTAGTAACCGCCTCTGTAAATCACTCATTTTCAGAAGCGGTTCTCTTAACAGAACCGCCTCTGAAAATGGATTCATTTTTAGAGACGGATTTCTTAATGGAACCACCTCTAAAAATTGATTTCTAGCAACGGTTGTATAGCTACAGTGCCTCCCGTGAAGATTAGTGATGGCGTGCTAAGACAACCGCTTCTGATAGAAAAGGGAGACACCTCTAAAAATCATTTCTATACTAGTGCAGCAGCCCTGCTGGCTCGGACCTGGGCACGTTGGCCCTGGCCGCGCCCAGTCTCAGAGCCCGTGCTGGCTGCCCGTTCCCTTTGCTTAAAGGGTATTTCAGTCTTTTCCCATTGCCTCACTAGGAGATTTAACGGTGTTTTCTCACAGAACTAACGGAAGTGTCGAATAAGAAAGAAAAACTTGAGACGGGAATAAATAGGGAAGAATTTGAGTTTAAGTGCCAAATAAAAAAACTATACTTTTTTCTGATGTCAAATAGGATTTTTTTCTCTTCTTTAATTAATTCACAGCCATTCGCTGCTAATGGAGTGGTGCTATCTCGATTGGTGTTTACTGGTACAATCGTTCTCTTGGCACCTTATGTGCTTTTTAAATATGCAATCCCCAAATGGTCTATAAGCACCTTGATGTGATATGTTACTTTTTTGTTACTAGCTACTCCATCTGTTTTATAAAGATTGCGCTTCTAATTTTTTCTTAGGTCACCATGCCTACTTTTAACCATCAATTCCTATAGGCCCGTGTTTAACACATAAATTAACTATGAATAGTCAAATTTAAAACAACATTTTCTTCATTTCAAATTATAAGATGTTTTGACTTTTCTAGATACATAACATTTTCTATATATTTAGATATACATTATGTTTAGATGCATAATAAAAATAATGTATCTTAAAAAGCAAAACTCTTATAACCTGGAATGGAGAGAGTTACAGATTATTTTGGAAACTGTAACGATAGAAACGTTTGACTCTAGATAAAATCAAAATAGTAATTTTGTAATATAGAGAGTTCTTTTCTTTGGAAATTTAACAACGTGCATAACCAATTTGGTCCATTATGTTTGAATTTAAAATAACAATATGTATCATTTAACTTTATCCTTTGTCCTGAGTTAGCCCTGTGCCGACGAATACATGCTTTTAAGAATTAGAGCCTGTTTGAAACTGCTTTTATCAATTATGCTCCACAAACCATAGAGTGAAGTAGTTCTACAAAAATCCTAAAGTTTCTGCAGCACCTCGTCTGGTACTCTCTTAACTCCGTTTTTTTCTAAAGCCGAATATGTAGAGCTACCTGCAGAACAAGCGCAGCAATCTCAAAAAAATCCTGAGCCTTCTCTACCCGAACTCATGTATTAAAAAATCATTCAAGAGCACACCTTTCCCAAAGAAACTGTGTTTCATCTTTTGAGGGAAAGAAACTCAAACTGTGTTTCTCCTTTCTCAAAGTCGAGTGCCATCTGTTGTCAGGACCGTCACGAAATTAATTACGATCTTTTGTCATTTGTCATTGTCAAAACATGGGCTCCCGAAGGTAGAAAAGTTAAAAAGAACGTAAGAAATTTGTTAAGCCTGCCATCTGCCCATCTGCCGATCGCGTCGCGTGACCGAGCTCGTCACCGCACCGGGTTCTCCGTCCTTCTTATCCCTGTAACGCCGTCCCGGGGCCGTCGCGGCGCGAGCGCCAACGAATCACCTCGCCCTGGCGGGGCCCGCGCTTGCTTTACCTCCCCCGAGAATCCTACCGCTCTGCTACTGGTATTAAAGCCGCGTCGAGCCGAGCGGCCGGCGCGTTTCTCCTCGCGCTAAACTCCTCCTGTATTGAAACCGTCCCCGAAGCCCAAACCCAAAAATTCCCCCACAGGCCGCATCCTCCTCCTGCAGCTTGCGCGAAACCCTCCTTCCTCCTCGCGAATTCGTCACCCGGCCTCCCAAATCGGAGCGGCAATCGGATTGTTGGGTCTCGAAGCTGAGTTGTGCTCCACTCCGTGAGCTATTCGTTGATTTCCCAGCCTGAAGGCGCCGATTTTCCGGCCGTTGCTGGAGTGGTCTTGGGCGAGGCTGTGGTGGCCGCCTCGGCGGGACCTGGATCCGGCTGGGTTCCGGCGACAGATCGGGTTCTTGGAGCAGGACATTACTTGGGACTCTTGAGGTGTCCGTAGCTGCATGGTGACCTTTTTTGAGGTAAGTCCTTGTCTTATTGGATAAGTTTTTATCTATCTGCCGAGTCATAGTTAATTCTCTTCTTATAGTTTTAATGGCTTGCCATCGTGTTCAAGCATTGTTTACATTTTAGAAGTAGTACTGCCTGGCGATTTTAGAAGTTGTACTGCCTGGCGATTTTAGTGATATTTTTTGGTCTTCTATCTGATATAAATATGTGATGTTGCTTGCTTGTAGTTTGGTTCAGTTCGTTTCCGACATCAAACTTGTGTGATGCATGTTGTTTTGTACTAGCTTGTTTTCTCCGTCGAATGCGTTGTTTACTATAGTTCGATGCCTCTTTTGTTTCAGGAAACGGATTGAATTCGAAGACCTGAAGATTTATTAGCTGGCCCACACCATTTTCGACAATAAAAAGATTCAGCTGTTTCTTAGCAATTTCTGAAGAAGCAGATAGAGACGACTTTTGAACCTGGCAATGCATACCAAGGCTCGGATCCACGCTGCCCCGGTCCTGGAGCTTGACCAATTCGACGGCTTGCCTGATTCTCTTGTGCTGCTGATCCTGAACAAGCTTGAGGACGTGCGTTCACTTGGCAGGTGCTCTGCCGTGTCCAAGCGATTCAGTGGCCTGGTTCCCCTCGTCCACGATGTGTGTGTCAAGATTGACCACGTTGTGACTGTGGACGGTGACTCTGATAACGCTCTGAACCTGTCGTCGCCAAAGCCCCACAACATCATCTCACATTTGTTCAAGCTGATGCTGTTCGCGATCGCCAAGCCCTTCCATGATATGCGCAGCCCCAATAGCACTGGGTGGCCGCTGTTCCCTCAGCTCTCCCAGCATTCTCCTGTGCAGGTGCTGAAGAACTTCTCCCATGTTCACAATCTTCAGGTGGAGCTTCCCTCTGGAGATGTTGCGGTCGAGGAGGGGGTTCTACTGAAGTGGCGGGCTGAATATGGCAGTACACTTCAGAATTGTGTGATCCTGGGTGGAACCTTGGTTGATCGCAAGGCTTCTGGGAATGGGCATGAGCCATCGTCGGATGACAATGGAAGCATGCCTGAATCTTTCTATACCAATGGTGGGCTGAAACTCCGTGTTGTATGGACTATCAGCTGTTTGATTGCTGCGTCGACGAGGCATTATCTTCTGCGATCAATCATCAATGACCATCCAACACTGAGGAGCCTGGTCTTGGCAGATGCCGAGGGGCAGGGTGCACTCTCCATGGGGGCAGAGCAGCTGAAGGATTTCAGGGAACACCAGTTGTCAGCCTCGCCATGTTCTAACAGGACACAAGTACCAGCATGCAACATGAAGCTGAAGTACGCTCAGTACCTCGAATTGCCTGGTGGCTTGGCATTGCAAGGTGCAACCTTGCTTGTCATCAAGCCCGCCAGCCATGGCAGCAGCAGTGGTCATGGCAATCTGAAGGAAGTTGACGCCTTTGTTTCAGGCGCGTTCGATGGACCCTTGAGGTTTGCTGCGAAGGCGCTGATGAAGAGGCGCACCTGTCTCCTGGAGATGAATGGGTTCTAGAGACCTTGAATTGCCATATATCTTGCTTTTTGGTGCTTTCTATGAAGAGGGGCATCTATCTCCTGTCTGATCTTTGTACAGTATAACCATCATAGCGGATGATATGATATCAGATTATTGCCTAAGCTAAGCATCCCTATAGAAAATTGAGATGTCT
Source organism: Miscanthus floridulus (assembly GCF_019320115.1). NCBI lineage: Eukaryota > Viridiplantae > Streptophyta > Magnoliopsida > Poales > Poaceae > Miscanthus > Miscanthus floridulus. The sequence goes on from NC_089585.1 coordinate 144,126,853, forward strand.
GGTTGTGCACGGTCGCAGCACACCGTTTGTGCCTGCTGAAAACACGTGTAGCATGAAGTATGTGCGTGTCCCATTGCTCAATGAAAGGCGTAGGAGGAGGATACGTTTCCCAGGAAGTGCTGCAATGAAGGCAGCCTAGTAATGTCTGTTGGTCACCCCTAAAAAAGAAGCTGCTAAAATATACCCCAGTTCAAATTAGATACATTTTTTTAGAAATTACACAGTACGACGTAGATGTCAACAACATGCATTCACACTCACCCCTATCAATCATGTTATGTGTATACTCGTTTTTTTTTCTGAGAAACATGTATATACTCTCGGGTCTCGTTCTTCTCATGTCCCTGCAACATAAGCCCAGCCCATGCATCATTCCAGGCCCAGTCACCAGTCCACGCTGATTTTTTTAAAATTTTGAATCCTTTTTAAAAGAAAATTTTAATCCTAACCCTAGTTGTATCTTTTTTTTTAAAAGAATAAACCTTTTGGCCATGCAAACCACCTAGCGCGACAAATATGCCAGAAGTGCCAGTGCGTATTTGTCGCACCAGGGAGTTTGGTGCGGCCAAAAGAGTTAGTTAAAAAAAAACAATCTAGCTAGAATTAGAATTAAAATTTCTTTTAAAATGGATTAAAAATAAACAAAATTATCCACGATTGCGTTATCGTTTCTTCTCCTAACTTGCTCCCCCACTCCGTCCACCTCCTTTTCATCTCCCACGGCAGCATCAATGTTCTCGCCGCCTCATTCACCGTCTGCCATCGGTGCCTTCACTAAACGGACGGGAGGCGAGACTCCACCTGCCCACACAGGCACTCGCGCGTCCCTTTTAAGCCGGGAAGAACCCAAAAAACACAATCTAATTCATGGTCAGGGAGGAAGCCTCCCAGGACTACCATCAAAGTCCATTTTTTCTCGTCAAACTATAGTAAAATGGGATAAACCCTCTGAAATGTAAAAGTCATTTAAATCACCTCCTTTCCCGTTTAGAAATGATTTTAATACGGTCTCATCTTTTTTAAATTATTAAAAAAAGTCCGATAAATATTTGATAAGCTGTTTTCAACCAAAATCATAACTCTAAGCTTCTAAAATTCTGAAAGAATATAAATAAATTGGGACATGAGAAAATCAAATAAAATATTTCAAGAGTGTGTAGCTCTGAGCTCGCGAGAACTCTGATGGAGGATGGGCCATGGATTCATGGTGGCGCTCCCCCCCCCCCCCCCCCCCCCCAAATAGAGAGGAGGTGGCCGAGCTCCAAGCTTCTACCAAGCCACCACGGCATGATTTGTCGGAGTTGGTGGGGGAGGGAAGAAGGGAGAAGATGCTATTAACGGCGTGTCGGTGTAGATGTAAAATAAGAGAGGGAGGGAGAGTTAGCGATTGACATGTGGAGCCTACATTCAGCATGGAACAACTATTTTTTTAAAAAAAAAATTGCTAGCAGGATTATGCTAGGCAAATATATTGATAGAGAAGAGGAAACAGTCAAAGTACAAGTGAAAAGTCCAAAAAACAAACAAACCAATAGGCCCAAATGAGGGATTTAGGCCCTCAAGGCAAAAGAGGCAAACAGCCTAATCCATAGGCAAAAATTCTCGTAATCGCATGGCTCCCGCACTACACCATAGTCGAGCCTCTTCCTTGATCTTTGCAATCAACACTGTCGGTGATTTGTATTGATGCTCAAAAATCCTTGCATTTCGCTCTCTCTAAAGCTCCCATGTGACAAGAAGCGTCTCACTGCTTTACAGGGAGAAGCTGTTGACGTCCCAACCGTGTGCCACCACTGGACCACAGAGTCCATGTTGTTCCATCCTTCACGCCTAGGAAATTTTCCATTAGTCCAAGATCGTATTGCTTCCCATATTCGCTTTGAATATCTGCAATGGGCGAAAAGATGGATGGCTGATTCCTTTGTGGACATGCAGAGAGGACAATATTGTTGGTTGGGGCAACCGCGAGCTGCCAACCGATCAGTTGTCCAAACTCGGTTTTGTATTGCTAGCCATGCAAAAAACTTGCAAGTTGGAGGTGCCCAGGTTTTCCAAATTAACTTGTCAAAATATGTGTTTACTGCACCTATGAATTGTGCCAGGTATTCTGAGCGAGCTATGTATTCCCCAGATGCAGTGAGCTTCTATGTAATTTGATCCTGAATTTCCGGATTTAGTTCCACTTCATGTAGTCCTTGCCAAAGGCGAGTAAATTGGATGAAGTGATGTACAGTATCAAACCTCAAAAGACTAATGTCCCTCACCCAATTGTTTTCAGTTAAAGCTTGTTGCACAGTTCTGTTCTTTCTGCTATTGATTTGAAAAATCAAGGGGGCCACGTCCTTTGGACATTTTCCATTCCACCAGGCTGAGTGCCAAAAGGATGCTTTTGCTCCATTGCTTATTGTGATCTTTGTGGTAGCATTGAAGAGGCTGCAATCTGACTTGTATAGGGTACCTCCATCCCAGACCATGGTTTGTTGTCAAAAGTCCAAGCTAGCCACAGCCATCTGATTCTGAGTGCTCTAGAGAAACGTTGAAGGTCAAGAATTCCCAGCCCACCAAGCTTGGTGGGGCGAAGAGCTCGCTTCCATGCAACTTTGCATTTACCTCCTGTGATGTGTGTGCCTCCTGTCCATAGGAAACGCCGTCTATGAGAATCCAGCTCAGTGATGATGCCGTTCGATGGCTTGAGCAAAGTGAGGAAATAAATTGGCTGTGAAGAAAGAACAGACTTGAGAGTATTTCGACCAGCCTGGGTGAGTAACTTCCCTTGCCAATGCATAAGGCTGGAGGCTGCCTTATCAATCAGTGGCTAGCAGTCAATTTTCCTCAGGTGAACTAAGGTGAGAGGCAAGCCGAGGTATTTGAAGGAGAAGGTTGCTCGGGTTGCTGAGAATTGAAGGAGAAGGTTGCTCGGGTTGCTGAGAAGTCTGCTAATACCTATTGTAGGTTAATGCCCACGCATCTGATAGTTGCAACCGCGCTCTTTTCCATATTTGTGACTAATCCAGTGACCAAGCCAAATCGATGAAGAATTTCTCCGAGAGTCGAGACATCCTCCCATGTCGGAGTGAGGAACACTGCGGCGTCATCCGCATATAGAGATACTCTCAGTCGTGCTTTGTCGCTTTCGAAGTGGTGCAAGCCATCCATTTTGGGTCGCCAGGTCCAGTAACTTGACTAGGGGGGTCAATCGCAATGACGAACAAGAGAGGAGAGAGAGGGTCACCCTGCCTTAGTCCTTTGCCATGTTAGATAGTTGACCCAGGAACGCCATTAATCAACACCTGGTGAAAGCTCTACTTTGGTTTTGGTGAATTGATGAAACACTAAGTGCTAACCTAGTTTATCAAAGTAATCATGAGATAGGTAGCACATTCCAAGTGGTGAAGCAAATAAAGATCATAACATGATGATGGTGATGCTATGGTGATGATCAAGTGTTTGGACTTGAAAAGAAGAAAGAGAAAAACAAAAGGCTCAAGGCAAAGGTATAAGTGGTAGGAGCTATTTCGTTTCGGTGATCAAGACACTTAGCGAGTGTGATCACATTTAGGTTCGATAGCCGTACTATTAAGAGGGGTGAAACTCGTATCAAAATACGGTTATCAAAGTGCCACTAGATGCTCTAACGCATTGCATATGTATTTAGGATCTAGTGGAGTGCTAACACCCTTAAAAATGTTTGTGAAAATATGCTAACACACATGCACAAAGGTGATACACATTGTGTTTAGCACTTGGGAGCAAGGGTTCAAAACTTCACCGGTGGAGTGACCGGACGCTAGGCGACTGTGCGTCCGGTCCTACACTGTAGCGCATCTGGTCACAACTTATGTGCACTGATGACCGTTGAGATCGGACGATAAGCATTTGAAGCAGGGGCCACATGGCATGCATCGCGCGACCGGACGCTGGGGTCCTGCATCCGGTCAAACCGACCGGTGCGTTCGGTCGCCCCGATTTGTCAGTGAACAGAGGAGCCAACGGCTCTATTCGTGGGGGCTCTCTATTTAAGTCCCATGGCCGACTCAAGCTCACTCTCTTGGCCATTTGCATTGACATAGCAACCTTGTGAGCTTAGCCAAAGCCCTCCCACTCATCTCCATCATTAATCCATCATCTTTGTGAGATTGGGAGTGAATCCAAGTGCATTGCTTGAGTGTTTGCATCTAGAGGCACTTGGTATTTGTGTTTCACTGTGGCATTCTTTTGTTACTCTTGGTGGTTGCCGTCACCTAGATGGCTTGGAGCAGCGAGAATCGTCGAGCGGAGGTTGGTGATTGTCTCCGGCTCCGATTGTGGTGATTGTGAGGGGTTCTTGACCTTTCTCCGGTGGAGAGCCAAAATGTACTCTAGTAAATTGCTCGTGGCTTGTGTGATCCTCATCTTGTGTTGGTTGTGTGGCACCCTATTGAGGGTTTGGCGTGTGATGCCAATTAGCGCGTGAACCTCCAAGTGAGTGAATCGCCACAACGAGGACTAGTTTGCCGGCAAGCAAGTGAACCTCGGTAAAAAATCATTGTGTCATCATTTGATTTCGAGGTGATTGGTCTTTATTGGTATTCATTCTTGTGATTGATTGGTTCATTTCTCGACTCAGCGGTATAACCAACTTGCTCTCTCTCTCTCTCTCTCTACATTACCACAAACTAGTTGTCAAGCTCTGTAGTGTAGCTAGTTATGAGAGCTTGTTAGTTTGGTTAGTGTGGCACTTTAGTTAGCCTTTGAGAGTACACTAACTTAGTGTAGTGACATAACCTTTGTGTGGATAGAGACTATATAAACTAGAATTATGATAGGTGGCTTGTATTTTTAGTAGGCTAGCGCAACACTCGCTTTGCCTCATATTTGTCTAACCGGTTTGCTAAGTGTTGTTGTAGAAATTTTTATAGGCTATTCACCCCCTCTAGCCATTAGGACCTTTCACCTGGGATGTGGACGTGGCCCATAATGAGGTTAACCAATTTCTCAAGTGTGACGGGAAACCATGACGTTTGAAAGCTCTAGTTTGGTTTTGGTGAATTGATGAAACCCTTAGTGCTAACCTAGTTTATCAAAGTAATCATGAGATAGGTAGCACTATTCTAAGTGGTGGAGCAATGGTGAAGATCATGATGATGGTGTGGTGGCCATGATGATCAAGTGCTTGGATTTGGAAAAGAAGAAAGAGAAAAATAAAATGGGCTCAAGGCAAAGGTGAAATTCATAGGGCCATTTTGTTTTGGTGATCAAGACACTTAGCGGGTGTGTTCACATTTAGGATCGATAGTCGTACTATTAAGAGATATGAAACTCGTATCGAAATGCGGTTATCAAAGTGCCACCAGATGTTCTAACTCATTGCATATGCATTTAGATATAGTTGAGTGCTAACACCCTTGAAAATGTTTGTGGAAATATGCTAACAGTCTAACACACGTGCACAAGGTGAAACACTCGGTGGTTGGCATATTTGAGCAAGGGTGGAGAAGTTGGTGAAGTAAAGGAGTTGGTTTTCACTGAAAAACATTTGAGCAAGGGTTGAGTCCGGTCAATTTTAGAACAAGGTGGCGCTTTCGGGCTCTGATGGGAGAACTGATCGGATGTTGGTCAACTTGTGACCTGACGCGACGGTCCTACGTCCGGTCAGGCTGACGTATAGTGATGTGGCGACGTGCAGTGAGGAGAACGAGGACCTGACGTTGGGTGCGTCCGGTCGTGGTGCACCTGACGTGTTCGATCGCGTTTGGGTGGCTCTAGATCGTCTCTAGAACTGACCTGACGCTGGGGAGTTGGTGTGATCGGCGCGTCCGGTCATAGTGTGGCGGCACATGGGCTTGTGCTGGCCTAACATGACGCGGGTGCGTCAGGTCATACGCTGGTGAGTCCGGTCATCACTTAAGCGATCGCGCTGAGTCATTTGACCATTGGAATCGTACACGTGAGGTTGAACGGGAGTGACACGTGGCGCGTATCCGAGGACCGGACATAGGGTGTGGTGCGTCAGATTGTTTTGATCGGCGCGTCCGATCAGCGCGTGACAGGCAACAGTGAGGAGCCCAACGGCTCTATTCATGTGGGCTCTCTATTTAAGCCCCTTGGCCGGCTCAAGCTCACTTTTTTGGCCATTTGCATTGATATTGCAACCTTGTGAGCTTAGCCAAAGCCCTCCCACTCATCTTCATCATTGATTCATCATCTTTGTGAGATTGAGAGTGAATCCAAGTGCATTGCTTGAGTGGTTGCATCTAGAGGCACTTGATGTTCGTGTTTCGCTGTAGGATTCGCTTGTTACTCTTGGTGGTTGTCGCCACCTAGACGGCTTGGAACAGCGAGGATCATCGAGCGGAGGTTGGTGATTGTCTCCGGCTCCGATCGTGGTGATTGTGAGGGGTTCTTGACTCTTTTCCGGCGAAGAGCCAAAAAGTACTCTAGTGGATTGTTCGTGGCTTGTATGATCCTCATCTTGTGTTGGTTGTGCGGCACCCGATTGCGGGTTTGGCGTGTGATGCCAATTAGCGCGTGAACCTTCAAGTGAGTGAATCGCCACAACGAGGACTAGCTTGCCGGCAAGCAAGTGAACCTCGGTAAAAAAATCTTGTGTCATCTTGTCCCAAGGATTTTTTGGTATTCATTGTGACTAATTGTGACCATCTTGTGATTGGCTCAATTCCTCGACACGGCGGTATAATCATCACCATCCTCTCTTGTGCACTTATATTTCTAGTGTTGCTTCGCTCTTTAGTGTAATTAGTTTTGAGAGCAAGCTTGTGTCGGGTCTAGTGGATAGTGTGTCTCTTTAGTTAGTCTTTAAGAGCACACTAACTTAGTGTAGTGACATAGCCATTGTGTGAATAGAGACGATAGCCACTAGAATTGTGGTAGGTGGCTTGTATTTTTAGTAGGCTAGCGCAACACTCGCTTCGCCGTTTATTTGTCTAACTACTTTACTTAGTGTTGTTGTATGAATTTTTATAGGCTATTCACCCCCCTCTAGCCATTAGGACATTTCAACGTTGAAGAAGATCAAGGAGGTAATCCCATCGCACAGAGTTGAAAGCTTTGGTAATATCAAGCTTGAACAGTAAAGATGTCGTGTGTGCACGATGGAACAATCTTGCTAGGTTCCTCACATAGAGGAAATTGTCATGTATTGCATGTTTCTTGATGAAGGCACTCCTTGTAGGATACAAGCTGATTCATATGGGGTTGTAATCGCAGAGCGAGCACCTTTGGTGATGATTTTGGCAACGCATGAATTAGGTTGATGGGTCTAAAGTCGGAGATCCGTTCAGCCCCTTCTTTCTTTGGCAGAAGCACGATGTTTGCTGTATTCAGGAGGCCAAAATGGTTAGTGCGTTGATTATAGAAACTTTGAATCGCACTCATAAATTCATTTCTGATAGTGCCCCAACAAGCAACAAAAAAGGCCATGGTGAACCCATCTCGTCCTGGTGCTTTGTCACGAGGCATCTGCTTAATGGCTTGGACAACCTCCTGTTCCGTAAATGGTATGTCAAGAGATTGAAGGTCCACTTGGCTGATCCCCAAGATATCCCAGGAAAAATCCATGGTGCGGGGGGTGGCTGTCCAAGTACAGAAGAGAAGTGTTGCAGCGCCACTTCTTCCTTTTCCTCATGAGAAATTGCCCAGCCTTGATCTCTCTGTAGACGTGGGATGAACTTTTTTCTGCGCCTTGAATTGACTTTCAGGTGAAAATATTTGGTATTTGCATCGCCCACTTTTAGGTTGGTGACCCTTGAACTTTGCCTTTTCCTGGCCCGTTCCAGAACAGCTAAGCCGACCACCCTCTTCTTGAGTTTTTGGCGCAGAATGGTTTCGTCATTGGACATGGTCCTAGTCTCTTGTGCAATATCCAGCCGCTTTATGACTTCCAGCGCCATGTGCAATTGCATTTTTGTTTCTGAAAATAAAGTTTTGCTCCATTCTTTGAGTCTTTGTGCTGTGCTGGCTAGCCTGAAATTCAACATATGAAAAGGTTCTGTGTGTGGATTAAATTCCGTCCATGCCGATTGAACAACGTGCTGGAACCCCGGCATGTGGATCCAAAAATTCTCAAACTTGAAGCGTTTCGGGACAGGAGGCCCACTTTGATTTGAGAGGAGGAGCGGACAATGATCTGAGTGCGCCGTTGATAGCGCCTGAAGAAAGTGCGAGCCGAAGGAGAGGTCCTAGGCCTCGTTACAGAAGACACGGTCTAACCGAGATAAAGTCGGGTTTGTTCTTTCATTGGACCAAGTGAATTTTCTGTTCAGCAGATGTATTTCTCGCAGCTCACATTCATTTAGCGCTTGCCGGAACTGGTTCATGAGGCTTAGATTTAGATTTCGGTTGTTCTTGTCCCATGCTCTGTAAATAAGATTAAAATCTCCTAAGACCAGCCACCTGCGTTGTGCTTCTGGTTTTAGCTCTTTGAGTTCATTCAAAAAGGCCGGTTTGAACAGGTCCTTCGAGGGGCCATAGACGGTTGTGATTATGAATTCTGTGCCGCATTCCTTCAGCCTCACCGTGGCTGAAATTGTGTGCCTTGTAGTTGAGACGTCTGACAAATCAACATGCAGATCATGCCAAAGAAGCAGAATTCCTCCTCTCGTACCCAACGGACCTGTTGCCGGTGAGAAGGCAAACTTCTGAAGCCGATAATTCCCTAGGTAAGCTGCTGTAGCTTGATCGACATCTCTCAGCTTGGTCTCCTGTAAACATGCTAGATGAATGTTTGTCGCAGCAAGAATCTCATGCACGGTCGCTTTTCTGGCTTGCGAGTTCAGCCCTCTAACATTCCAACACGCTATGTTGCTGTTGGCAGCCATTGGGAAAGGGTCTGCTTCTCAAAATAAAAGTACAGTTGCATCCACGAGCGCCAAAGCATAATGCAGTCAAGTACGGGTGAAAATGCGAAGCACGAAGACCTCGCCCATGGGTTGTAGATTTTGCACTTGAAGTAGTCTGCAAACAGGTACAAAAGTAGACACGGCGGCGGAACTGAAGTAGTCTAGGACGGACATGAGGATCTTCACTAACACAGACGACACTGAAATTGATAATGGAGGAGCACGACGACTCCAGACTAGGACACAGTAGGCAGTAGACCCTCTGAAACAACACGACACAACATTTGAAGCATTAAGGAAGCCGCCGGACACCAGGATCCAAGGGAGGTGATGGAGTCCATCAGGTTGTACTGGCCGTACCGGCCTCCACTTCCCCTTCAATGAGATCAGCAACTTCTGGACCCGCCATGTTGATTAAGGCCTGATCACGCGCCTCAAAAGTTGTCTTGTCCATGTTGATTGAGGGAGAGGGCCTTTGAATAAGGATAGGTACTCCTGCAAAGCATGCTCAAGGGGAGACGCCTCTCCAAAACCAAGCTTTCTGCATAGGAGGCGCTGCGCGCGGGCTTCGCCAGAAAAGGAACAACGATGTGGTACTATTGAAACCGTTTAGGATGAAACAACAGTATCAAGATTTGGAGAGGCACAAACATACAATTTTTCACATGGATAAGGTAAATGAGACTTTGATAATAGCTGAGGAAGTCAAAGGGAATTTTTCCAAAGGAAAAAATAGGCAGATCGTGTCCCTTTGCCCATGTTTTTTTTTTGGAGAAACCGGCCTGTTTAGAAGCTTCGTTGCACACCTGAGCCGCAACCTAGCCATGCAAAATAGGCCTTGGCCCATACGGTAGCCTGTAGATGGGCCTCTAACAGTTCTTGCACGTTGGAGCTAGGCTTTTCTTACTGTACCTGTACTGGACTTGTCCTTGTTTGGGCATTGTAGCTGGAGCAATATAACTTCCCCTCAAAAAAAAAAAAAAAAACTGGAGCAATATAACTTTTCACAATTTTTTGGTCTTTTATGGGCACTATATGTCTTGTGCCTATTATCATTTGTATTGTGTTTGTTAACATTTTATCCCAACTACTTGCCAAAACCAAGATATGAGAGTGGGCACAAACTAACAATCAGTTTATTATTAGTTATCCATGAAGCACTTTGCTCTCAAATCCAACTATGACAACTTTTTTAGTAATACTTAATACTTAATGTTTTCATTTTCTTGATTGTGTTCTTGAAATGGGAATAATATATGAACGTTCTTACAAAGCTTAGCGATGGTATAGTTCTTAAAGTGCTTCATTAGTCGATGAACCAGCTTCTATGAAGAGTCTTCAATTCCTCGATGAAGAATTGGTATATAAATGAATTCAAAACCTAATAACTACAGTAGTGCAACAAAAAAATATTTCTTAAAAAACTACTACAAAATGTGCAACAAAGAAAATTATCCTTGGAGAACGGGAACGGTGGAACGCCGGGGTGAAGGAATCGGCGCCTTCCTTTGTCCTATAAATTTCCAAACGGGCCGCGCGAAACGGGCTGGCACGGGCCCGGTGCGAAAAAGCACGGCCCTAGCCCGGTACGGCCTGGCCTCACCCGTGCCCGTGCCTGGGCTGAAAGGTCGGCCCGTAGTGCCGGCCCAGGCACGGCCCGTTCCAACGGGCGGCACGGGGCAGGCACGGCTCGCAGCCGTCGGATCGCGGAGGCGGGGCGTGAGCCGTTGGATCGCCGGGCGGCCAGGGGGTCCGGTATATAAGCCGCCCGATGCGGCCGCTCTCCCCACTCCCCTCACTCGTAACCCTAGCCTCTCGCCCTCTCCTCTCCGGCTCTCTCCGCTCACTCTGTTGCTCGCCCGCTCCTCGTCGCACTCGTAACCCTAGCTCCTCGCCTGCTCGCCGCTCTTCGCCGCACTCGTAACCTGGGCTCCTCGACGCCGTCACCATGGAGTCTTCCGGCGGGTAAGGGGTCAGTTCCGGTGGCCGGTGGTTCCCTCTTCTCCCTCTCCGCCCTCAATCTCCCTCTTCTCCCTCAGATCCGGTGGTTTCCGCCCTCAATCTCCATCTGTTCCCTTATTCTTCATCCCTGAACGTCGATTGAGCCTCGTTCTCGGCATCCTCGCCGCATCTCCATCATCTGTCCGTCGTCCACATCGCTGACAAGGAGCTGGAAGAGGCCTTTGCTGGTCTTTATCTTGATGTCGACTAGTTCACTTTCCATTTATGTAATGGTTCTGTAATAACTGAGACTTGGACTTGTGGTAATGGATGTAATGAACAATTAATCTAGGTGCTGGTTGTACTCTTTTCCTGTTTAGGGTTTCTCACAAGGGTGAGTTTTACCTAAACAGGTTTTTAATGAGGCAGTCATTGCACAACTCCTACTTAAATTAGTTTTAGTTTCAAAAGTTTGTGTTTTTTGCTGTGCTGTGTTATGATCTGTTTTTGATCTTTTGTGAACTTAGTCATTTTAGATCTCTTTGAATTATTGTGCTGAGTTCATTGAGGGATTTTGCCAGTTTAGTGCCTGGGCCGGTACGGGCACGCTGAGCCTGGAGTCGGCATGACACGACACGGCACGCTCCAGAAATGATAGTGCCGTGCCTAGGCCTGGAGTCGGACACGGTGGCACGACACGGCACGGCACGGTTCATCAGCCGTGCCTAGCGTGCCGTGCCGGGGCGGGCTACTGCCGTGCAGTGCCATGCCGGCACGTTTGGAAAACTATACTTCGTCCTGCCGGTTAGACGACGTCTTTGTGGAAGATAGAGATAGAGATAGCTTTAATTCTCTTGACCGTTGAATTGTCGATGCGTGTTGCATGACGTCCCGGGTAGGAATTCTCCGGCTGGGTGAAGAAAATAGAGTCGGCGTGGGTACGTGGCTAGCTGCCGCGGACATGCATGCCGACTCTACAGAGGCGAAGCTACGGCAACATGCGGCTAGCGCGTGGGTACTTGCCACTTGGTATTGGTACGAACGGTGCAGATTTTTTTAATATATAATATGGGAAGCTATAGCAAATTATATGGAGGTGTATTTGTCTCGTGGCTGTATGGACATGTCTCATAAATGTGCATATATGGCGGAATTCTAATCAAACTCACTGTTTTTTGCAAATTTGGGGTGCCCCCTGTACACAAGGCAGCTTCGCCCATGAGGAGGCATCAGTAGAATAGTATTGTTATATATAGACATGATTAAAATCGACACTTAAAAAATACAAAACTCAGTATGAAATATATAAAAAGCCGTTAGTGAGACGCAAAGAACTATATGTCTCTTGAATCTTGACTTTGAAACTCGGCACTCTTTAATCAACCAACCTCTCTGATCGATCATCAATAATAATGCGTTGTGACTTCAGTAGCCTAGAATCAAAGCCAGTACTATCTAGTACAAACAAGTTTTTGGTGCATCACTATTAAACACGATATCATTCCTTATTACGTATGAACTAAATTGCCTAATAAACCGCTGCAACTCCTGTAAATAAATACCAGCAATTACATTTCTGACCCACAGGTTAAACCACGAATTAAGCAAATGACCTGAATCTTGTGGTGGTGGAACATGTATAGTATAGTATGCCAATATAAAACTATCGTAGTCAATAATATTCAAGGAACAAATGTCGGATGATTTGGTTTTATAAGGTTACTAAAAGCAACAAATTTTACTAAATTCTAATTCCTTTTTTAACTAAATTAATTATCTCTTGCATGGACATGGACAAACTTGGACCATATTTGGGTCGCCTACGTCTCCATTCTCCAAAGTCTCCATTCTCCAAACTAACTATCTTGGCTTAGGCCATCTTGTCTTGATGTCAGCGCACGCCCGAACGTGGTTGTTGTCATGGTCTTCTGTCCATGTCGCGGCATGGGGCGGCGTGGTGCTATAGTGCTGGCCATATTGGCACTGTTGGCACGGTGATGGTTCGCCAGCCATCCTGTGCGACGCGGTCTTGCTGTGGCCTTCGTCATCGTCTCCTGGTCCTCCGGGGGCGTCGTACGGGAGTAGGTAGCCGCTCCGGGGGCGTTGGCTGCCTTGCTGGTCGTGGTGCCGGTGGCCACGATCCCGAGCTCCGGGGTCGTGGCCTTTGTTGGCTTAGCTGGCCTTGAGAGTCAAGGCCGTAGTCGCGAGCCCCATCCCGCGGTGGGTGGGGCCGTACGCCCGTCTCGTCGGATCGTATTTGGACGGTGGTCCATTGTACCTGTCGTCACCGCCTGTCAGTGCTGTCTTGTTTGTGTGGTGTGACGTAGGGATGGCGTTTGTCCAGACCGAGGGGATAACTATCCCCTCAATCCTGGCAGCGTGAGTGGGGCGTGCCTGCCCTGGTCAGAGCAGGCATACTTGATGGAGCCCGACCCTTCTCTATCCCTCCCAGGGCTCGGGACGGAGGAGAGGTCGTACGGACTTGTAAACGTATGGTGAAGGGAGAGAGAAGAGGTCGTGGTTGACCCCCTGTCTCAGCACTTGGCACAGGCCTTCGTAGCTTAATTGGGTTTTGGTTGCCTGGGCTTGTACTGGCTTGTTTGTCGTGGGCCGCCCGAGTGGCTAACTAATCGGTGCCTTGAGATACCCGGAGTATCATAACCCCGACAAATATATATAGTAACAAGCAGTGCTCGCTCCACCCAGCTGCTACCGTTCCATTGCTGCCCAAATCCCAATCATGAGTTTCCACGGCCCTGCTAGCGAGTGCCGAAGAAGGAGAGCTAGCTAAACATTGTGCTCGCCATGGAGGAGACAGCGCCTCCTCCACCGGCGTTGCCTCCTCCACTGGCTCGCCTTGCCAGTGAAGACGACGGCGGCATAAGCAATAAAAAACCATCCATAAGCAATAAAAACACATTACTCTATCTCCATCTCTGAAGGGCGGGCCTGGTGTAAGCGGTAGAGTCTTACCGCCTATGACCGGAAGGTCCCGGGTTCAAGTCGCGATCTCCTCACATTGCACAGGCGAGGGTAAGGCCTGCCACTGACACCCTTCCCTAGACCCTGCACAGAGCGGGAGCTCTCTGCACTGGGTACGCCCTTTTTTTTACTCTCTCTCCATCTCTCTTTCTTGATGTTGTAATTATTATTGCATTGTGTAGTAGTACTAGTTATTGTATTGGCCAGATCACCGGTTCTTATTTATCTTTCGTTTTTATAATCATGCATGTTATATTACGTACGTGGTGGTGGAACATGTATAGTATGCCAATAGAAAACTATCCTAGTTTTTTTTTATCATAAAACTATCCTAGTTAGTGATATGCAAAGAACAAGTGTCGGATGATTTGGTTTTATAACAAGGTTACCAACAAGCAACAAATTTTACAAACATTCTAATTCCTTTTAACCAAATCATCTCTGGTACGAACGGTGCCCGGGCATGAACAAACTTGGACCATATATGGGTCGCCTACGGCTCCATATTCCAAAGTCTTCATCGACGAAGCCCGACCATGCGTACTGCCGCCCTGACACGTTGATTTGGCCGTGCCTGCGTGCCGGCCGGTGCAGGACCAAGGTACCAAGTCATACACGTAACAAGCCTAACCGGCGCTGCGGCACCCTTGATCTATTCTCACCGCACCGCACCGCTGGATCGGAAGAGCAGCATTTCTGTACCCTCGAGGCCTCGACTGTACGTAGAGTTACGACGTGTAATCTGGGGCCTAGACCTGTTGACCTGATCAATAGCTGTAGTATACTGTACACCTCATCCACAGCATGCCAAACACGAACGCATGATCTATCTTGTGGAATTTGTTCGGAATTTTCCACACGCAACCACACCGCATGCATCTATAAATACCCAGCAACACATGAACCTCCTCCTCCATGCTCACAAGTCACAGCACGCACGCACGCACACATCTGGGCTTCAGAACTTGCTTGTGAGCGACCGACTGACAGTACGTGCACTACCGTGCACGGCTAGCAAAAAATCAACCACCATGGCGTCGTCTCTGGCCAAGTCATCGTCCTCCGTTCTCCTCCTCGCCGTCGTCGCCCTCTTCGCCGCCTCCGCCGCAGACGCGGCCACCTTCAACGTCATCAACCGCTGCAAGGACACGCTGTGGCCAGCGGCGCTCCCCGGCGGCGGCGCGCGGCTGGACCCGGGCAAGACGTGGACCGTGCAGATCCCCGCGGGCACGGCGCACGCGCGGATGTGGGCGCGCACGGGGTGCACCTTCGACGGCAGCGGGCGCGGGACGTGCCAAACGGGGGACTGCGGCGGCGCGCTGGCGTGCACCGTGTCCGGAAGAACCCCCGCGACGCTGGCCGAGTACACGCTGAACAACAACGGGCCGGACTACATCGACATCTCCCTGGTGGACGGCTTCAACGTGCCCATGTCCTTCCAGTGCGGCGGCAAGGGGCCGAGCTGCAAGGCCGACGTCAACGCCCAGTGCCCCGCCGCGCTGAAGGTGCCCGGCGGCTGCGCCAGCGCGTGCGAGAAGCTCGGCGGCGACACCTACTGCTGCCGGGGCCCGTACACGGACAAGTGCCCGCCCACGGACTACTCCATGTTCTTCAAGAGACTGTGCCCGGACGCCTACAGCTACGCCAAGGACGACCAGACCAGCACCTTCACCTGCCCACGGGGCTCCAACTATGATATCGTGCTCTGCCCATGAGGAGTACAGCTAGTATGTAAACGCGTAATAAGCGTGGCGATATCGCACGTGGATGGAGTAGCTAGTAGTAAATAAAGTGCGTGTGTATTTTGCCCCAGGAATTTACTTATTACCGACCATCATGCAGC
Source organism: Miscanthus floridulus (assembly GCF_019320115.1). Taxonomy (NCBI): domain Eukaryota; kingdom Viridiplantae; phylum Streptophyta; class Magnoliopsida; order Poales; family Poaceae; genus Miscanthus; species Miscanthus floridulus. Next base: position 144,142,456 of record NC_089585.1, read on the forward strand.
CGTATGTTTGTTTATGAATAAAGGAAAGATTGCAAAACAGCCCAAGGTACTGGCACAAATGTTGAAAAAGAGAGGAGAATAAGGATGCGGGCGTGTAGCAACCTCTCGTGGTGTGCTTCTTCAAAACTCCACCCCCCCTAAAAATGGTTAATTTTTGTGGTTTTGGAGCTCAAAACCTGAAAAAATAGAGTAGAAGCTGAGGAAGAAGATGGGACGGCTGGACGCTGTATTTATAGCCACAGGATTAACGGGGCAGGCATCTTAAGGGAGACCGCCTCCGTTAATTTGTGATTAACCGAGGCGGTTGCCGTTAATTGTTTAACGGAGGTGTACCGCACAAAGCGCCCACCTTGGTTAATCCATGATTAACCAAGACGGTTGCCTTATGTTGCCCACCTCCGTTAATCAATTAATGGAGGCGGTTTTCGTAAGGTAACCGCCTCGGTTAATCGTGGATTAACCGAGATGGGCGGCTATGCGGCCCACCTCTGTTAATCATTAACCAAGGCGGTCGTCTGGCTAGTGGCCCTGCCACCGATTAACAGAGGCGGCCGCGTAGCCGGCCCGCCTCCGTTAATAAAAGTGCATCGCATCGCAAAATCATTTATGTAGCAATATTTGTTGATTCTTCGTTAGTGTCTTTACCTGGGTGGTAGTTTAACCATAACCCCTCTAAGTTTGTTTACTGGAGCAGACACCTGGTTCCTAGGTACTCCATAGTTTGGAATGGTTCCCGTTGATATGACCATTCCTAGGTACTCTATGGGCGTGATTGGTTGCTCCGGCATTGGTGATGCGGGATGGGGGCCCTGTGCAGGCTCTTTCCAGCCATGATGGAAGCATGCAAGTGGGTGTGTTTGGTTGCATCCGAGTACAAGATACCGGATGACCTGCATCATGTTTGGTTCCCCGTTTGCAACGTTTTGGTGTATGAACTGGTGATTCCAGGTCTTGTTTGGTTGGCCGCATTGCCCCAGGTCTGAGTACCCATGTATGAGTTTGGTGTGGTTACCGCCAGCTATTGCAGAATGAAGAACAATAGAAGGAAACAGAGATAACTTTGCCTCAGTTCAACAAGCTTGGCATTGACAATGACCTTAGAGCTTCTACTTGTTGGGAGTATGCCCTAGAGATAATCATAGAGATGATTATATTGCCTTGTATCCATGATATATTATGAGTTCATTGAATTTCCATTAAAGACAACCTGTATCGATTAGCAATTATGTGAATTGTTTGTGAAACTCTTTTACTTGTATGGTTATTCTAATGTTGTCCCTGGTCAGAGTTTGTGTGAGGACACACATGAATAATGGATCAACACATTATTAGTTGATGACTATGTTTCACAAGTCATAGACATGGAGATGTCAAACTAATAATGTGGGCACATGTATGACATGGGGCTGGACTAACCCAACGTGAGATGTTGTTATTATCTCTATTCACATCATGTACGTTATGTCCTTGGACCTGAGATTGTTGTATGTATTCAAGATGTGAAACAACCTACTCAGGGACTATCAAACGCTACTCCGTAACAGGGTAGTTATAAAGGTAGTTTTTTGGGTTTGTCGGGAAACATGTTATGAGACATAGACAATCAAGAAGGAATTTGTCCCTCTTTATATGAGAGAGATATCACTGGATCACTGTAATGATTAGATCAAGAAATGCATGGCCGGGCTTGGGTTAAGTGTTAACCAATGAGTTGGACCAAATATCATGAGGCAAGGGAATAACAAGTATGTGGTTTTGTGGCGGTTCGTCTGATATGATCTTTGCATACGCATAGGAGTTGACATGCCTTGCTAGAGGCCGCTATCAACTAATGGCCGAGTAGGAGTACTTGGGCCATGTCTATGTGTGCGTGAACCCATATGGTCGCACGCTTAAGGGGCTGGAAGCCTAATTCGGATTGGATCCGAGTTAGACAAGGCTTAGGGTTACTAATGGTCCTCCAACTCGGGAGCTCATTAGGGACGCCTATAAATAAGTGGGGTGGGCAATGGGGCTAGGTATCCCATGCCTTTTTGGTAGCCGCCGCCGCCCATCCTACGCCTGTGCCTATTGCTCCTTGCGGACCTAGCAGTCTGGAGGCACGACGCTTCTTCCCTATATGTGTGGATACCTCGGAGGTGCTGCATCTGGAGCACAAGGACGAACCGCATGAAGGGGATGGACGTATGGATGACCTTGCAACTGCATGACACTGCTATGATGCGTTCGACTACATCGAGTCGCTTCCGCTGCACCTGCGTGTCTAGTGGTAATCCCGTGATCTATAACTAGCAGTAGATCCTGGTTTATGAGGTCGAATTTTTGTTTTCCGGCTAGCGTAGCATCCTCATAACCCTACAGTGGTATCAAAGCCGTTACTGCATTGTTATAGGTTTGGATGAGTGCGTATGGAGATATGCGCGGTTGTAGATGAGTCGCTGATCATGGTTCGTGATTTTACCGTGTTGGTCTTGTAACGATCTACTCGTATCGGTCGGAATTCCGCCATCCGAGTTAAGTGATACATGTAAATCCAGTCATGGCAAGATGGAGATCAATCAGATTGATCGAATCGAACCTAGGTCAAGTGCCGAGCGCATGTGATGCGCAACGGTGATAGATTGGATCTACTGCGGGGCGCCGGGGTGCAAGAAAAGTGCTGTTCGGTAAAACAACCATAACTTTTGCATACGACCTTGGATTGAGACGAACTCTAAACGAAAATTGTAGAGAAATTTTTTTTACATCCGATTCTCACCCCTTTCGGCGGTTTCGCTGAAATTAGATTTGTGAAAAATGGCCGGGAAGATGGTGTTTTCGGCGTTTTAAGATTAGACGTCGGAATCGGTTAACTCTGTTTTGCAGGAATTTATGACTGGTATAGCCCTTATGTGTATGTGATGCATGTATGTAATTAATTCATGGCTTGCATGTCGTGAGTATGACAATATGGCTGGAGCCACAAAGATATTGTTGATTTGATGTAATGGCCTACGTGCCAAACTATGATGATCATATCCGCGACTATGTAATTTTCTTCACTGCCTTGCGTTAGTGATAGCTAGTCTTGGTGGACTCATCACTGAAGGATGGCATACATGGATCATGGAGATGGAGATCATCATGAGGAACAGTTCGATGGAGATGGAGATCCCCAAAGGAACAATGGGCTATACCATGTCATATCTGTGTTAATGTTGTTCTTACTATGTTCTACTTTCACGTGCGATAATGTTTTTGTCTACATGTGATGGTGAAGTAGAACGATCCCTCGACAATGTTTAAGTTAAAATGCTTCTCCAAACCTTACACTGTCATGTGTCTTGTACAATCGGTGGTGGGTCTATGAAATTAGGGTGCCACTGGTTTTCCTTGACTAGACAAGTTCGTATCGGATACTTACAACAGAAGGGTTGGTTACTTAGACAAGGTCATCCTAACGGTTAAGGACCTTGGAGCATGAGTAGTTGGGCACCAAAGCATAGAGATGCTACCCAACAACAAGAGTCATATGTGATATGATTAGCAAAGAGTTGCTTACCAATCTACCATGTTTTCTAGCGGTGATGCTAAAGCTCACTAGTAGACTTGTTAGTTGTGGGTCTTGAATCACTAAGTTTCAAGAGAGGGATATTGATTTTAGTGGGAGTAGATTCTATTAAAGGTTTGATATTGTTTACTCTGTCTTGGATACATTGTCTTAGTATTTTGCATTACTTTTGTTGTAGATAAATGGCACCTAGCAATCAACCATTTGCTTTGCGTTCAATTCTTGAGAAAGATAAGTTGAATGGAACAAACTATGCGGATTGGATCCGCAACCTGAGAATTGTTCTCAGGGCTGAGAAAAAGGAAGAAATTCTAGACACCCCATTACCAGAAGAGCCTACTGATAATGCACTTGCTGCAGAGAAAAACGCTTACAAGAGAGCATGTGATGCTGATCTTGAAGTGAGTTTCCTTATGCTTGCTTGTATGGAACCAGATCTGCAGCTGCAGTTTGACAATAACCATGCAACACATGATATGATCATGGTGCTCAATGATATATTTTAGACTCAAGCCAGGACTGAAAGGTTCAATGTCTCAAAGGCTTTTGCTAAAACCAAGCTAGCAGAGGGCGTAGCAGTTGGGCCACATGTGATCAAAATGGTTGGTTACACTCAAAGGTTGGAGAAGCTGGGCTTCCCAATTGGCCCTAAATTAGCTACTGATTTTATTCTCGCGTCTCTTCTGCCCAGCTATGGAAATTTCGTCGTGAACTACCATATGCATGGGGCGGAGAAGGGCTTGAATGAATTATGTCAGCAGAGGCTGATATCAAGAAAGGTGCTGGCAGTAGCCATGTGATGGCGGTCCAAAACAATCCTAAGTTTAAGAAGAAGGGCAATTCTTGGAAGAAGAAAAAGGGCAAGGCTAAAGATAAGATCTCTAAGCCAAACCCATCTGCACCCAAGGCTGGACCAACTGCTGATGCTGAGTGCTTTCATTGTCATGGGAAAGGTCACTGGAAGAGGAACTGCAAGCTGTACCTGGAATCCATAAAAAATCGCGGCAGTAAAGGTACTCCCGTAGCTTATACACTTGTTGTTTATGTTACGAACATTTTCCTTGCTAATTCTTATATTAATTCTTGGGTATTTGATACCGGATTGGTTGCTCATATTTGCAATACGATGTAGGGAATGATAAGAAGTAGAAGCGTGGAAAAGGGAGAAGTTGTCGCGTGGGCAATAATGCAAGAGTTGCTGCGTTGAACGTCGGGACGATGCAACTCCACCTCTCGTCAGGATTTATTATGGAGTTGAATAATTGTTATTTTGTTCCTAGTTTAAGTCAAAACATTGTATCACCTTCATGTTTGATGAAGGATGGTTATTCATTTGCGAGTAAAGACAATGGTTGTGTGATCTCTAAAAATGGCATGTTTGTGGCTTCTGCATCCATTGTGAATGGGTTATTTATTTTAAATCTTGAAGATGCTCCTGTCTATAATATAAATGCTAAAAAGCCTCAGCTTAATGAGTTAAGTCCTACCTATATGTGGCATTGTCGTTTAGGTCATATAAGTGAGAATCGCATGAAGAGGCTCCATTCTAATGGGCTTTTAACTTCGTTTGATTTTGAATCATATGAGACATGTGAGGCTTGCCTGCTGGGCAAGATGACCAAGACGCCCTTCACAGGTTTTCCTGAGAGGGCGGCAGACTTGCTGGAACTCATACATACTGATGTGTGCAGACCAATGAGTACGACAGCAAGAGGTGGATTCCAATACTTCATAACCTTCACTGATGACTTTAGTAGATATGGCTATGTTACTTAATGAGACATAAGTCTCAGACATTTGAAAAGTTCAAGGAGTTTTAGAGTGAAGTAGAGAATCAACGTGGCAAGAAAATTAAGGCTTTGCGATCTGAACATGGAGGCAAATATTTGAGCCACGAGTTTAGCAATCATCTAAAGAGTTGCGGAATTGTTCCACAGCTTACGCCACCTGGAACGCCTCAGAGAAATGGCATGTCCGAGCGACGTAATTGGACTTTGTTGGACATGGTTTGGTCTATGATGAGTCAGTCAGACCTACCGTTATCATTTTGGGGATACGCTCTAGAAACAGTCGCTTTCACGTTGAATAGGGTACCGTCTAAGTCCATAGTTAAGACACCACATAAGATGTGGACTGGTAAGAGTCCCAGTTTGTCTTTTCTGAAAATTTGGGGTTGTGAAGTTTATGTCAAACGACTTATGATAGATAAACTAGCACCCAAATCAGACAAATGCTTTTTCATGGGATATCCGAAGGAAACTTTAGGGTATTACTTCTACAACCGATCAGAGGGCAAAGTGTTTGTTGCTCGGAATGGTGTTTTCTTAGAGAAAGAGTTTCTCAAAAGAGAGAAAAGTGGACAGAAGGTGTATCTTGAAGAAGTTCAAGATGAGCCAGTTGGGAAGGACTCTACGAGTGATGCTAATGTAGCAGAACAAGTTGAGATACCCATGGCAATAGAAACACCGCCACAACCATGAAGGTTAGCAAGAATCCGTGAGTTGCGTGGGGATTTGTTATTGTTAGACGATGGTGAACCTGTGACTTATGCAGAAGCAATGATGGACCTAGATTTCAAGAAATGGCAAAGTGCCATGAGATCTGAGATAGATTCCATGGGAAACAATTAAGTTTGGAACTTGGTTGACCCTCCTGATGGGGTTAGACCCATAGAGTGCAAATGGATCTATAAAAAGAAAAAGGATATGGATGGAAACGTTCACATCTATAAAGCTTGACTTGTTGCAAAGGGTTTTTGGCAAATTCAAGGAATTGACTACGATGAGACTTTCTCGCCGGTAGCGATGCTTAAATCTATCTGGATCATTCTAGCAATAGCTGCTTATTTCGATTATGAGATATGGCAGATGGATGTTAAAACAACCTTTTTAAATGGAAATTTGGATGAGGACGTGTATATGATACAACCCGAAGGTTTTGTTGATCCAAACAATGCTGGAAAAATTTGCAAGCTTCAGAAATCCATTTATGGGTTAAAACAAGCATCTCGGAGTTGGAACATTCATTTTGATGAAGTGGTCAAAGGGTTGGCTTCTGTCAGAATAAAGAAGAACCTTATGTTTACAAGAAGGAAAGTGGGAGCGCTGTTGTATTTCTGATCTTGTATGTGGATGACATATTATTGATTGGGAATGACATTCCTATGTTGCAATCCGTAAAGACTTCACTGAATAATAATTTTTCTATGAAGGATTTAGGAGAAGCAGCATACATTTTGGGCATCAAGATCTATAGAGATAGATCGAAGAGGCTTATAGGATTAAGCCAAGATACGTACATTGATAAGGTGTTGAAATGATTCAACATGGAACAGTCCAAGAAAGGGTTCTTGCCTATGTCACATGGTATGTGCTTTAGCGATAAACAGTGTCCTTCGATAGCTGATGAGCGGAAGCACATGAGTAAGGTTCCATATGCCTCGGTAGTTGGTTCCATCATGTATGCCATGATATGTACTCGCCCAGATGTCTCATATGCTCTAAGTGTTGCGAGCAGGTACCAAGCTGATCCAGGAGAGAGTCACTGGACACTTGTTAAAAACATTCTTAAGTACTTGAGAAGGGCTAAAGATGTGTTCCTAATCTATGGAGGTGAGGAGGAGCTCGTTGTAAATGGTTACACCGATGCTAGCTTCCAAACTGACACGGATGAGGTTTTGTGTTCACAATAAATGGTGGTGCTGTAAGTTTGAAAAGTTCCAAGTAGGAGACGGTGACCGATTCTATAGCAGAGGCTGAGTACATTGTAGCTTCTGAAGCTACGAAGGAAGGTGTTTGGATGAGGAGGTTCCTCATTGAACTTGGTGTATTTCCGAATGCGTCCAGCCCATTGAATCTACATTATGACAACAATGGGGCAATTGCGCAGGCTAAAGAGCCGAGGAATCACCAAAAGAATAAACATGTACTATAGAAATTTCACCTCATTCGAGAGTTCGTTAGACGAGATGAGATCAAGATGTGCAAGATTCCCACGGATTTGAATGTTATAGATCCTTTGACAAAGGCTCTTCCACAGCCTAAGCATGGGGCACACATGAGAGCTATGGGTATTAGATATCTTCGAGATTAACTCTAGTGCAAGTGAGAGATTGTTGGGAGTATGCCCTAGAGATAATCATAGAGATGATTATATTGCCTTGTATCCATGATATATTATGAGTTCATTGAATTTCCATTAAAGACAACCTGTATCGATTAACAATTATGTGAATTGTTTGTGAAACTCTTTTACTTGTATGGTTATTCTAATGTTGTCCCTGGTCAGAGTTCGTGTGAGGACACACATGAATAATGGATCAACACATTATTAGTTGATGACTATGTTTCACAAGTCATAGACATGGAGATGTCAAACTAATAATGTGGGCACATGTATGACATGGGGCTGGACTAACCCAACGTGAGATGTTGTTATTATCTCTATTCACATCATGTACGTTATGTCCTTGGACCTGAGATTGTTGTATGTATTCAAGATGTGAAACAACCTACTCAGGGACTATCAAACGCTACTCCGTAACAGGGTAGTTATAAAGGTAGTTTTTTGGGTTTGTCGGGAAACATGTTATGAGACATAGACAATCAAGAAGGAATTTGTCCCTCTTTATATGAGAGAGATATCACTGGATCACTGTAATGATTAGATCAAGAAATGCATGGCCGGGCTTGGGTTAAGTGTTAACCAATGAGTTGGACCAAATATCATGAGGCAAGGGAATAACAAGTATGTGGTTTTGTGGCGGTTCGTCTGATATGATCTTTGCGTACGCATAGGAGTTGACATGCCTTGCTAGAGGCCGCTATCAACTAATGGCCGAGTAGGAGTACTTGGGCCATGTCTATGTGTGCGTGAACCCATAGGGTCGCACGCTTAAGGGGCTGGAAGCCTAATTCGGATTGGATCCGAGTTAGACAAGGCTTAGGGTTACTAATGGTCCTCCAACTCGGGAGCTCATTAGAGATGCCTATAAATAAGTGGGGTGGGCAATGGGGCTAGGTATCCCATGCCTTTTTGGTAGCCGCCGCCGCCCATCCTATGCCTGTGCCTACTGCTCCTTGCGGACCTAGCAGTCTGGAGGCATGACGCTTCTTCCCTATATGTGTGGATACCTCAGAGGTGCTGCATCTGGAGCACAAGGACGAACCGCATGAAGGGGATGGACGTATGGATGACCTTGCAACTGCATGACACTGCTATGATGCGTTCGACTACATCAAGTCGCTTCCGCTACACCTACGCGTCTAGTGGTAATCTCGTGATCTATAACTAGCAGTAGATCCTGGTTTATGAGGTCAAATTTTTTGTTTTCCGGCTAGCGTAGCATCCTCATAACCCTACACTAATGACATAAATATGACAATAGTACTCCCAGCAAATCATGAACAAGGACATGATTGGTTGCCCAAAAGTCACAGTTCCTCACAAGGTCATTGTCTCCACATGTTTTCATGGCATTTTGAAACCATCACAGGCAATATGAAACAATTAGAGGCACCTACAACAATGCTTAGCAATGAAAAAGTCAAGCATCATCAAAATAAACGACCGAACCAAAGCAATAGCCAGTAACCAAGGTATTTTAGGGCTTCATTGGTTGCCCGAAGCACTACAAGGAGGTATTTTAGGGCATAGACCCTAGGCTCCTTTCCTCGATAGGCAACATACCAAGCCATGGCATTTTGAGCATCACAGACAGTTGTAGTAACGAGCAAGAATGAACCACAGGAGCACCAGCAATAGAAAAGACTACACCACAGCCACAACAAATAACATCGGTTTGTTCCTGAGCACCTTTGGTGGAGGATTGACAAAAACTTTATCATCTTCACAACCCATGAACTCTAAGTATGATGCTTCTGTCTCTTCTTTGTTAGGAAAGCTCTTGTAGTTGTTGTTTTTAAAACCAGTTACCTGGGCATTGCATCTAGCCCAGGTTGCATATACCCTAGGAACTCTGCCATGGAACACAACATACCAAGCCATTTGCCCCTTAAAAAACACATAAAAGCAAGTATAAGATGTTGATAAGATGAGGGGTAGTTCAATCGATTTGCCTCAGATTTAATTGCCTTTTCATTTGACCTTGAACTTGGAGCTTAAGAAACATAGACAGCAACAAACCTTAAATAGATAGTAGAAAACCAAGATCATGATAGGCATGAAACCATGAGAGACATCCAACCTAGCCATCAGATCATCAGAATTGTCTAGCTATTGCTTAGGCATGGATGTCTCACATGGTTTGATGATAGTCATGAGAAGCATAAGCAGAAGATAGAAGAAACAATGCTCTAGTACCTCACAAGTCCAAGGTCATCAATGTGCATAATCCATTACTCAAACTGGCACTGTTATCTTCATAGGCATGAAAAGGATCTCACAATTGTATCAGCCTTAGTCAAAAAATGGTTGACATCAGAAGCACAAAAAAACGTAGGCCTCAGCTAATGTAAACTGCAATCATCCTAGGTGGCAAATAAGAACACAAATTGCTAAGGCAAGTTCATGACTCCCATGGAAGTGTGGGACATGGCCATCCTAGCCATCCAGTAGGCATGCCTACAACAGTTGCTTGGGAATGGACGTATCCTACGGTTTGATGAAAGACATGAGAAAACACAAGAAGACAATAAAGCAACAACAAGACTAATACCCATAGCCACCTCATATTGCTATAGTTTGCATCATCAGCCAAATAGGAACTCCTACAAGAACAATAACAACATCTAAAATGTCTCAGATGAACTGACAATCCAAGATATTTTAGGGCTTAGATCAACTAAGTGACAATCCATCACCCTTTGTTAATGTCTACACCACATAGATCAACAAAGCCTCACATCCATCACCATGGCTCCTATGCTATTCTAGACTAGGTGCAGCCTTGGTTAGGCGGCAAATGGTTCTTTATAGCATCAGTTGAGGTAAGTGCTACACATCAAAATACTTTCTACAACATAAGATAGTTAGCATGGCTATATGCAAAAGTGGAGAGGCCAACTTGTATGCATCTAAGCAAAGTAGGTTGTGCTCAGGTAGGTCCTAAGCCACAGGATCCTATGAGCCTCTATCATCTAAACAAAGCAAAGTCCCTCAGCCTTGTTCTTCAGCAGGTAAACTAGGGCAAACATGAGTGCCTCCTATGAGTACCCAGGGCAGTCCATAACATAGCCATAAAGATCCTAATGCACCTCATTGTGTTGTGGAGTCTTGAGGGCATCTCCTACAGACTCCACAGCCTTGATCATTCCATTCATGAGGTCTATTTCCTCTGGGGCAAGCTTCCTTCTCTTGCCACCCCTATCCTCTTGGCCCTTGGCATCAGAACCCTTAGAGCCTTCCATACCAGAAGGAGTTCCCTTTCTAGAATCAGCCTCTGTGCCACCTAAGTCAGTGATGTCCTCAACGGTATCAATATCACCTTGGCCAATGTCTATTGGAGTACCCAGAGGCTCATTTGAGCCCATTGCATACCTGCCTGTGGCCTAGTTACCACCAAAGATGGCCTCCATCTGAACATAGTTCTCTATTGGTGTGTTTAAGAACTTAGCATCAGCAGGATGGTCCTAGTTAGTGAAACAGATGTAACTATTAGACATAGGGGAGCAAAAGAAAAGAAAAGGGATAGCTGAGGTGTTATCCAAACAATTTTTAACCTTGGTGTGGCCAAGCAGGTGTTCATCATCAAGTACTATCATATGGTGGTCCTCATCCCACAGAGCATCACTCAAATCCTTGAGCCTAACAACTTTAACCCACCTTTGCCTCCACTTTCTCAGGTGATTGCAAATCTGCTGGGTGGTCACATTGACCCCAACAAACTCAGAGACCATGAGTGCAACCTGCCTAGCATGTACCTCCTTGAACCCTTTCTTAGTTTTGACCCTCTACCCCACCAAATCATGGAACCTCCTAAGCATGAACCCAGACTAGACAGGACTCTAGTGCATAGGGCCATTGGGCTGAGGGGCTACTTGGTTGCCATCATCAGCAGCAACTACCCTACCTTGTTCTACCACATTGTCCTCACCACCAATGTTAACAACCTGGTCAGGCATATTGTCCATTTCCTATCCACATATTGTCCATTTCCTATCCACAACCACCATAACATTGAACAACCAGTACGTAAGGAAAACAAATTGCATGATATGAAATACAAGTTCAACAGATCAAATAGGCAAAAAAGGAATAGGTACTATATCATTGCAAAGTGTCATAGGTCTCAGTTAAAATACAAGTTTCTCCAATGCTACTAAATAGTACACACACCATGCCACTACACCTTAGAATTCCCCCTGTTTTACCACATCTGTGCAGCCCATGCCTCCCTCTGTTGTGCCTAGGTACCATTGTCAGGGACATGATCTAGTTGTGAGGCATTATCATTGATGTTAGGTGTCTATGTGGATTCAGCAGGCATAATGTAACACCCTCGGTGTTACATTGTACTATTTTTGCTAAAACACTGCATGAGCATCATACTTGTTTTTGGGTGAGTGTAATATAGTAATGTACATAACTTGAAACGTTCATCAAAAACACGAAACAAATGTTACATTTCATGTCGCTTTGCACCGTTAGTATGCTAAGCAATTTTTTATCGGACAAAAATGCTATAGAACGTCTATGCGAAGTTTGATAAAGTTGTAGTACATACTTCATAGGCGATGATGAAATATGTGCGATCGAGGGCGAGAACAACTAGCTAGTGCATCCAGTGGGTCAGAATTGAGACTCGGCGCGAAACCGTTCAGAGTTATGTCATCTTGCGTAAGTTAGAAATGGGTCGACGAAGCTACCTTTGGCAAATTTTGTCGAACGATCGGCTTAGGAAGTAGCGTGATGTCATGGCTTCGGTCGATAGCCCTACGTACCATATTGCGCATCGAACAACTAGTTTGGCGTTTGGAGCATCGGGTTCGAGTTTTTGAGCTACTTTAAAAAGCATGCACGGCACATGGTTTAGCTCCAGGCGCGGTCACCACCCTCTGCTTGGCCGGCACCGCTGCTGGCTTGTCAACACGCGTTGCCACGCTGGCCGCGTCCCGCTATCGTGCCTACACGTGTACGCATGTGCACGGTCCTTGCACTGCGGGCCAAGGCCATCTACCAGCACACGCTAGCCATGGCTCCCGCCGCTGCTTGGGTTGGCACCGCTGCTGGCTCGCTCAGTGCGCACCAAAGCGCCGACCATGTCCCACCCATGAATGCACATCACATGTTGGGTCCCAGCGCTACTGCCTTGGCTATCATCTATCGCTTGCTGGCGCGCGGGTCGCGTCGCCGTGGCTATCACGCTGTGTCTGGGACGCCGACCGTGTCTAGCCCTGCCCTGCCGTGCCCTGCCCTGCTCTACTCTGGCCGAAGGCGCACTAGGCCCCGAGCTACATGCCGCCAGCTGCCTCGCTCGGCTCTGCTCCCATTGACTCGCCGTGGCTGCTCGTGCGAGGGACGACCGCCTGCTCCATGATCCCCTTGGCGTCACGTTGCGCTATGTTTCTCTTGTCTGACGCTGCTCGCTGCGACGCCGTACCGAGTTTTGTCGGCATGCGGGTTCGGCCATGCGGACAGCCACCTGGTGCATGTCCTGCTGTCCCCCTTAGTTATGTGTGCTTGTATTTTGCATTGACACCCACAGCCGGGCCGAACCAAGCCATGCCAAAGCTCCTCTATCTTCGCTGTCGCCATGGCCGGTGGGAACCCCCCCCCCCTTTTTCCTTCAATTCGCCGTGATCATGACACTATACTCTATACTCTAGTTCATCACACCCTCGGCTCCACTGGGTAGCTGGCCACGCAACTGGCCCCACCTTGCTGCGTGTACCATTGCACAGAGCTTCAATTTGTATTCGCCGCCCCACCGGGTCCATAAGACCGGACAGACATGCACCATCGGCAAGCCACCCATTCTGAGCACCCAGTAGTGATTCCTTGAACCATCGGCCTAGTATTACCCTCTTGGGCACCCTGCGCACCTTAGTCGTAGCTTTAGAGTAGACCAGCCTTCCCTGACGCGGCCGTGCCATCATCGTGCGCCATCGCATCATCGATGCGCATGCGGCTAGCTCGGCTCGGGCCTTCTCTGGCCAGACCGACACCTCAAAGGTCTCCGTGGGTAGTTCCTTGAGCTCGCTAGCTAATTGGTTTGCTCCGCTTTCGTTGTGGCTCACGGGAACGCACCCGCCATCGCAGGTCAAGGACCACCGCCGGGGAGGGAGCTTGAGACCACACCCCTGCTCGCCGTATCGCCTCCAATCGCTGCGCGTTGTCGTCGAGGTAACCATCAGTCCCTTAGATAGGACATGGAGGGTTGGGTGACGTTGGCGAAGCCGCCCGGTGCCCGCACCGTCATGCCGGTGCGCGCACGGGTGCCGGGGATGTCGCCATGGCGAAGAAGAAGAAAGGGGAGGGCATAGTTGTAAAACTGTAGACTAGAGGAATAGTCCCTTAGAGCTCATAGTAATTATAGATTAGTTCGGGGGTGTTTTTGCATGTTTGCCGTCGCGTGCGGGTCTCTCCCGTCGCGGGCCGTTGGCCGGCTGGGCCACGCCCTCGCATGGGCCATGTTTTGCTGGCGCGCGTGCCATGCCGTCGTGGGTCGAGCCAACGCTAGTTGGGCCGCGAAATAGAAAGTGGTTTCATCTTTCCAGCGAATTTATTAATGCTTATTCAATTTAGTTTTCAAGCTGAACTTTGATAATTTGTAGTAAATTGTGTTGTGGTCCAAACATAGTGAGACTAATTTTGTTAGGTTCACAAAAATACCATCTACCTGCTAGTACAGTTGGATTGCAGTTAGCTGTGATGAGTATTGGGTCATAAATTCAAAACTAGAGGGCTAATATTAGATAGGTTAATACTTGTAGGAATATTTGGGGATAATTGGTGATAGATATAGACACAAAAATTTTACAGCAGGTTCAATAGGTTGTTATGTACTCGCTATAAATTTTTGTAGCTTTAAAATGAGTTGCTACATAAAATAGCTATTACTCTTGCTTTATCGTATATGGCGTACATCGGTATTAGGAATAAGAATACCTGTAGTTGCTACAAAAATGATGAATGTCGTATTTCGACTTGTTCTCGGTAACAATAGGTAGCTTAGCGCCGTGGTCGATAGCACTAGCTTAGTAGTTGAATTGATGTACTTTTATTTTAAGAGCTGCTGTTGTTATATTCCTAAACATTGCATCATCATTTTATGCATGTAGATCATGAACTAGTAGACTTCGTGCCCATCGACGAGCCAGAGTACGACAAGGTGATTGAGGAGTACGAGGAGGAGATCCTCTTACAGGAGGGAGCCCAGGAGCCTGTTGGTGCTGACCCTGCTGACCCGGCGCCTGCCCAAGGCAAGCCCCGGTGCATAACCCCTATTTTAATGATCACTAAATATATATATATATATGTGTGATGTGCATTTAAGTTACAGGCATTTTATGAAAAGTACATGCATAAATATATCTACCCATGAGTCCTACTAGTACAGGTCGAGTAGCTGCTATGCTCAGGATATCGGTAGCGTGAGTAACCTGCCGTTACTCACAAATAGGTAATAAAATATGATCACTCATGATAAAATGGTGGGAAGAAAAATGGTGACCGGGCAGGGATATGGTTTGGGTACTGGTGGGTGTAAGGGGTTGTGTCCTACGGCCAATAGGGCGTGACTTAGTTACACTTTTTCCCTGTCCGTGTCGATTAAGGACTGGTCGTTGCATATGACTCTAGGCAAGTTAGAGATTTATTGTCCCGAGTGCATACTTGGGTATGGGCGTAGGGAAGACTTGTTGCTCTCTTGTCATGGATCCAGCTCTTTCTGGACTGACTGATTGGAGGCGGAGATGGTGGAGGTCCTTGCACCACACTGAGTCTGGGACTCAAAAAGTGGGGGCTTGGAGTCCAAGTTTGGACGGGGACCTGGACACCCGGAACAAGAGAGTGATGGGTTAGTTCGACTTGTGCCTGGGGTACAAGCAGGGCATGTGTTTTTGGGGGCACCCAGCTAGGCACATTGACTCACGAATCGCCAGGAAATTCGGTACGGCTTGTCTACGGTTTAGCACCGTAGTAAGAACTGAAAGTTGAAAGGAGAAGAAATGGAACTGATTGCGCAACTCTTGCTTAAAAATAGAACAGGTGCTTATATAGACTAGCTAGATGATAACTTAATACGGCTAATAATAAGACATGAATAAGGACTCACTATTAGTGTTGCTTTCTGCTAAAGAAAACCAGCAAACCATAAAGCCTATCATATTCCTTGGAGTTAGGAAATTATTTCCATTAGTCAGATAAGTCTTGTGAGTACATTGTGTACTCAGGGTTTATTTACCCCTGTTGTAGGTGATGCATGAGAAGTACCTTGTGTGAAGGATTCTTCTGGTGGGCTCAGACAGATCCTCGTCCCTATCGCTAGATGTATATTTTTAAATTCCGTTGTTTATCATTGCGCACTCTGGTATTTGGTATTGTAATAATGTACTTTTTAAGAAACTTTGATGTATGAAATGGACTCATATTGTAACTCGTTCCCATTATTGGATCCTTGGGAAAAATGTGGATCTTTCGGGTTCTCCCTTGGGGTGTGTCCGACGGATACCGCCCGATGTAGCTGGCTTTTGGGGTGCTTAGTGTCTGGTGGAAGACGAGCGCCTCTGTAAGTGTGCTATTTTGGGCGGTTCTGCCACAATTGGTACCAGAGCCAATAATGGTTATGAGTTCATCACCCTTTTTCAAAACTTAAAAACTTGACCAACAAAAGTTTTATGAAAAGTAGGATGCGATTATATTAGGTAAATAAGTATAAGCCCTACCAATATGGTCTATCTAGGATATTAGCACTGGTTTTATCTAATCAGTTTTTTGTAGGTACACTGACTTACGTTGCGTAAGAAATCGCTTAGTATCACGGAAAGTGAGTGTGCGATGTGCCAAAATTTTTACGAATGCTGCTATATTCCGGCTTGAGTGAACATATAGGTCGAAGCATGCATCATGATAATAGCATCTTACTTCAACTGAAATCCCCCTTCATGTATAATTGAATTAGTAAATTGGTAGGACTAACTAACAAAATACTTTAATAAATGTGCTATCATCCCTCTGATTCCTTGCTTCTGATCAGGAAGGTGTTCTAAATGGATGGTTTCTATCTCTTACAGATGAATATGAGGTCTAGATGTGGGAGCACCAGTGCTGGGGAGGCTCACGGTCTTGGCGAGGGCCACGACGAGAGTGGCCGGGCCCATGAGCCCAACGGGGACAACCATGGGGCACCACTTTTGGCTCCTCCTCCACCACCGCTGCCTTCGATGACCCACACTGAGATGATGGCAGAGCTGTTAGCTACTCGCCAGGAGTCTGCTCGTGCCATGGACATTATGGCATAGGCTATCGCGGGCCTCGCCCATGAAGGCCACGGGGGCAACGGTGGGAACAGGGGTGGTGCCTATCGTCCTGAGGGACCGTCCTCCTACCAGGACTTCCTCAAGACTCACCCACCCACCTTCACCCCATCTGATGAGCCCCTAGAGGCAGAGCACTGGCTTCGCACTCTGGAGCAGAAGTTTCTACTGCTTGACGTGGCCGACGAGCAGAAGGTGTGCTTTGCAGCGCAGCAGCTTTTGGGGTCCGCAGGTGCATGGAGGGAAACCTTCATTACCATGGAGCAGCCTGATCATCTGATAACATGGTAGGAGTTCACCACCGCTTTCTGAGAGTTCTTTATCCCTGCTGGTGTCATCAACCAGAAGGTGACTAAGTTCCTGGAGCTACGCCAGGGGAATCGATCAGTGATGGACTATGTGAATAAGTTCAAACACTTGGCCTAGTATGCTGGTAGTTAGGTGGATACTGATGACAAGAAGGACCGCTTCTTTCATGGTCTAGCTCCCCTCCTTTAGGAAAAGCTATACACGGTGAACTATCAGACCTTCAGGGCACTGATGAACGCCGCCATTGCCATGGAGGGTTTTCAGCGGGAGTCCTAGGCTAATTGGAAGAGGAAGCGGGTGGCAGCTAGATCCTCTAGCCACCCTCACACATAGACGATACAGGTTGTCCGGTGGGGGCCCTATCAACCATCCGGTGGGCCTTTGTTCCGGCAGCCCCAACAGACTTCGCAAGCTTCTTCTACATAGTACTGTGCACCTCCACAGCAGGTGCAGCCCCAACAATCTTAGGGATAGCAGGTCCCACCTCATCAAGGGTTTGGGAACAAGCCAGGTGCTTGCTTCAAGTGTGGCAAAGATTGCCATTATGCTCGAGCTTGCCCTCAGAACCAGCCAGCTCAGCCCGCTCAACCATCAGCAAATTCTAGGCTTGTCAAGAGGACCATAATCAAGAAGAAAGTGCCCAGCAGATCTGGCCAGGTGCATTTCATAGATGCTGAGCAGGTTCTATAGTAGGAGCTGGTGATGGCTAGTATGTTTACCATCGACTCCCATCCAGCTTTGGTGTTGTTCGATTCTGGTGCATCACATTCATTTATGAGCATGGGGTTTATAGAGCGGCACAACTTACCACTTATGGCTATACTGTATGCCTATAAGATCCATACTGTGGGTTCATAATTGTTCATCAATACCCGCATGGATACAGTAAGTTTGGTATTAGCCACCCACACTTACCGCCTATAGTTCATGGTCATGCCAGGGCAAGGCATTGATGATATTCTTAGAATGAACTGGTTGCGGGTGTATGGGGTAGTATTGTATATGAAGAGGAGAAGTGTGGAGTTATAGCTTCCTTCTTCTGAGGATAGGATGTCTCTTGTGGTACCCTCAGACCCAGTCTTACCTGTTGCTGCCCATGCTGAAGCCTCTCCTAATCTTACCTCCATTCTAGTAGTATGTGAGTTCCCGGATGTTTTCCCTGAAGATCTTCCTGGTTTGTCACCGGACCGAGAGGTGGAATTCTCCATTGAGCTTGAGCCTAGTACTACCCCTATCTCTAGACGCTCGTACCTCATGGCTCTAAGGGAGCTAGCTGAAATGAAGAAGCAGCTGGAAGAGTTAATGAACAAATGTTTCATCCGTCCTAGTTCTTCACCATGGGGTTGCCCGGCTATTTTCACGAAGAAGGATGGTACTTTGCGGATATGTGTGGATTACCGCCCTCTTAATGCGATAATAGTTAAGAACAAGTATCCTTTGCCCTGCATAGATACTTTGTTCGACCAATTGGCTAGTGCTAAGGTGTTCTCGAAGATTGATCTTCGATCAGGCTATCATCAGATCAAGATTAGGCCACATGATATACCAAAGACAACTTTCTCTACTAGGTATGGGCTGTATGAGTACCTAGTGATGTCTTTTGGTCTTACCAATGCTCCTGCCTTCTTCATGTACCTGATGAATTCAGTTTTCATGCTGGAGCTGGATAAGTTTGTGGTAGTTTTCATTGATGACATCCTAATCTATTCCAAGAATGATGACGAGCATGCACAACACCTTCGGATAGTACTGACTTGACTAAGGGAGCATAAGCTATATGCTAAATTCAGCAAGTGTGAATTTTGGTTAGATCGAGTGTAGTTTTTGGGGCATGTGTTGACACCTGAAGGCGTTTCTATAGATCCCAACAAGGTGCAAGATGTATTGGATTAGAAGTCTCCCAAGTTTGTGCATCAGATTCGTTAGTTCCTTGGTCTGGCTGGATACAATTGGCGTTTCATTCCTGATTTCTCCAAGATAGCCCAGCCAATGACTAAGCTACTCTAAAAAGAAGCTAAGTTTGACTAGAGCCCAGCCTATGAAGAAGCTTTTCAAGCTCTGAAGACTTTTTTGACCACTGCTCCTGTGTTGGCCCAACCAAATATTGATAGGCCCTTTGATGTATACTGTGATGCTTCGAAGATGGGGTTGGGGTGTGTGCTTATGCAAGATGGGCGTGTGATAGCTTATGCTTCGTGCCAACTGAAGAGGCACAAGGTGAATTATCCCACTCATGACATAGAGCTAGCTTCTGTTGTCCACGCTCTAAAGATTTGGAAGCACTATCTATTGGGCAACAAAGTGCACATCTTTACAGACCACAAGAGCCTCAAGTATATTTTTACTCAGTCTGAGCTGAACATGAGGCAAAGGAGATGGTTAGAATTGATAAAGGATTACAATTTGAAAGTCCATTATCACCCAGGAAAGGCTAATGTTGTAGCTGATGCTTTGAGACAAAAGTCACACCAAGTTGAGGAACCACCTTTGTCTCTCAACCATGCAGAGATATTGGCTCATATTGCATTGACCTCAGAATTGCTGGAGCAGATTATTCGGGAGCAGAAGGAAGACCCCAAAGAGATTCCTCACATTAGGAAGTTGATGGCTAAAGGGCGTGGCCCTCACTTTAGTGTTGATGAGCATGGAGTGGTGAGATATAAGGATAGACTGGTGGTTCCATCCAATGAAGAGCTGAAAAGAAAGATTTTGAGTGAAGCTCACCATTCAAAACTATCTATTCATCCTGGCAGTAACAAGATGTATCATGATCTACGCCACTTGTACTGGTGGTCTAACATGAAGTAGGTCATCACCTGGCATGTTGCGGAGTGCGACACTTGTGGTAGAGTTAAAGCAGATCATATGCGTACCCCAGGATATTTGTAGCCCTTGCCCATTCCTATTTGGAAGTGGGAGGATATTTCCATAGATTTCATTGTGGGTTTACCCCGCACCTCCATGGGTTTTGATTCTATTTAGGTCATTATGGACTGCCTCACCAAGTCTGCTCACTTTATCCCGGTGGACACAAGATATACAACCAAGAAGTATGCTGAGATATATTTCGATCAGATTATGACCCTTTATGGAGTTCCCCTTACTATCATCTCCGATAGAGGGTCGATCTTTTTCTCTCGTTTCTAGGAGCAACTGTAGCACTGTCTGGGAATTCATCTTCTTAGAAGCTCATCATACCACCCACAAACTGATGGTCAAAATGAAAGGGTGAACTAAGTGCTCGAGGATATGTTGAGGGCTTGTGCCATCTCTTTTCCTGAGAAGTGGGATAAGTGCTTGAAGTTAGCTGAATTTTCTTACAACAACAGCTACCAAGAGAGTATCCGCATGGCACCATTTGAGGCTCTATATGGGCAGAAGTGTAGAACGCCACTGAACTGGGTTGAAGTGGGAGACCATGGGTACTTTGGGCCTGATTTCATAAAAGAGGCTCGAGAGAAAGTGAACATTATTCAAAGCCACCTGAAGGCAGCTCAAGGCCGACAAAAGTCTTACGTAGATAAGCGAAGGAGGCCTTTAGAGTTTGCAGCCAGAGATTACATGTATCTTAAAGTGTCTCCTATGAGAGGGGTGCATCAGTTTGGTGTCCATGGCAAGCTAGCCCCTCGGTATGTGGGCCCATACCAGGTGTTGCAAGAATGTGGCCCCGTTGTTTATCGCCTCTAGCTTCCTGATATTTTATCTGTGGTACACAATGTGTTTCATGTATCGCAATTGAAGAAATGTCTGCGTGTTCCTAAGGAAGCTATGGAAATTGAAAAGCTTCCCCTCTAGTTAGATTTGACTTATGTGGAGCACCCTATCAAAATCTTGGATGAGAAGGAGAGAGTGACCAGGAATAGAGTGGTAAAGTTTTACAAGGTGTAATGGCAAAATTATTCAGAGGATGAAGCCACCTAGGAACAAGAAAGTTACCTATTGCAGCATTACCCTAATCTTCTTGCCGGCTCTGATAGTTAGTTGCTACGTCAAAAATGTTTTCCCTATCTCTTCCTCACACTAGGCATATGAAATCTCGGGTCAAGATTTTGTTTTAGAGGGGTAGATTTGTAACACCCTCGGTGTTATATTGTTCTGTTTTTGCTAAAACACTACATGAGCATCATACTTGTTTGTGGGTGAGTGTAATATAGTAATGTACATAACTTGAAACATTTGTCGGAAACACAAAACAAATGTTACATTTCATGTCGCTTTGCACCGTTAGTATGCTAAGCAAATTTTTATCGGACAAAAATGCTATAGAATGTCTATGCGGAGTTTGATAAAGTTGTAGTACGTACTTCATAGGCGATGATGAAATATGTGCGGTTGAGGGCGAGAACAACAAGCTAGTGCATCCAGTGGGTCAGAATCGAGACTCGGCGTGAAACCGTTCGGACTTACGTCATCTCGCGTAAGTTAGAAATGGGTCGATGAAGCTACCTTTGGCAAATTTTGTAGAACGATCGGCTTAGGAAGTAGCGTGATGTCATGGCTTCGGTCGATAGCCCTACGTACCATCTTGCGCATCGAACAACTGGTTTGGCATGTGGAGCATCGGGTTTGAGTTTTTGAGCTGCCTTAAAAAGCGTGCATGACACATGGTTTAGCTCTGGGCGCGGTCACCACCCTCTGCTTGGCCGGCACCGCTGCTGGCTTGTCATCGCGTGTTGCCACGTCGGCCACGTCCCACTGCCGCGCCTGCACGTGTATGCACATGCACGGTCCTTGCACTATGGGCCAAGGCTGTCTGCCACCGCGCGCTGGCCGCGGCTCCTATCACTGCTCGGCTTGGCGCCGCTGCTGGCTCGTTCAGTGTGCGCTGAAGCGCTGGCCATGTCCTGCCTGTGAATGCACGTCACGCGTTGGGTCCTGGCGCTATTGCCTCGACTATCGGCTACCGCTCGCTGGCACGTGGGTCGCGTCGCTGTGGCTGTCGCGCTGCGTCTAGGACGCCGACCATGTCTGGCCCTGCCCTGCCATGCCCGGCCCTGTAGTGCCCTGCCCTGCTCTGCTCTAGCCAGAGGCACACCAGGCCCCGCGCTACATGCCGCTAGCTGCCTCGCTCGGCCCTGCTCCTATTGACTCACCGTGGCTGCTCACATGGGGGACGACTACCAGCTCCACCATCCTCTTAGCGTCACGTTGCGCTGTGTTTCTCTTGTCCAACGCTGCTCGCTGCGATGCCGTATCGAGTTTCATCGGCGTGTGGGTTCGGTCGTGCGGACAGCCGCCTGGTGCACGTCCTGCTGTCCCCCTTAGTTGTGTGTGCTTGTATTTTGCATTGACACCCACAGCCGGGCCGAACCAAGCCGTACCAAAGCTCCTCTATCTTCACTGTCGCCATGGCCTGCGGGAACCCCCCCTTTTCCTTCAATTCACCATGACCGCGGCACTATACTCCAATTCATCGCACCCTCGACTGCGCTGGGTAGCTGGCCATGCAACCGGCCCCACCTTGCTGCGTGTACCGTTGCACAGAGCTTCAATTTGCATTCGCCGCCCCACCGGGTCCATAAGACCAGACGGACACGCACCGTCTGCAAGCCACCCATTCCGAGCACCCAGTAGCGATTCCTTGAACCATCAGCCTAGTATTACCCTCTTGAACACCTTGCGCACCTCAGTCATAGCTTTAGAGCAGTCCAGCCTTCCCCGACATGGCCGTGCCATCGCCGTACGCCGTCGCATTGTCGGTGCGCACGCGGCCAGCTCAGCTCGGCTCGGGCCTTCTTCGGCCAGACCGACACCTCAAAGGTCTCTATGGGTAGTTCCTTGAGCTCGCTAGCTAATTGGTTTGCTCCACTTTCGTTGTGGCTCACGGGAACGCACCCGCCATCGTAGGTCAAGGACCACCATCGGGGAGGGAGCTCGGGACCACACCCCTATTCATCGTATCGCCTCCAGTTGCTGCGCGTTGTCATCGAGGTAACCATCGATCCCTTAGATAGGACATGGAGGGTTGGGTGACGCCGGCGTAGCCGCCTGGTGTGCGTGCCGTCGTGCCGGTGCACGCACGGGTGCCGGGGATGTCGCCGCGGCGAAGAAGAAGAAAGGGGAGGGCATAGTTGTAAAACCATAGACTAGAGGAATAGTGCCTTAGAGCTCGCAGTAATTACATATTAGTTCGGGGGCGTTTTTGCATGTTTGCCATCGCGTGCGGGTCTCTCTCGTCATGGGCCGTTGGCCGGCTAGGCCGCGCCCCCGCGAGGGCCACGTTTCATTGGCGCACACGCCGTGCCGTCGTGGGCCGAGCCGACACTAGTTGGGCCGCAAAATAGAAAGCGGTTTCATCTTTCCAGCGAATTTATTAATGCTTATTTAATTTAGTTTTCAAGCTGAACTTTGATAATTTGTAGTAAATTGTGTAGCGGTCCAAAAATAGTGAGACTAATTTTGTTAGGTTTGCAAAAATACCATCTACCTGCTAGTACAGTTGGATTGCAGTTAGCTGTGACGAGTATTGGGTCATAAATTCAAAACTAGAGGGCTAATATTAGATAGGTTAATACTTGTAGAAATATTTGGGGATAATTGGTGATAGATATAGACACAAAAATTTTACAGCGGGTTCAATAGGTTCTTATCTACTCGCTGTAAATTTTTGTAGCTTTAAAATGAGTTGCTAAATAAAGTAGCTATTACTCTTGTTTTATCGTATATGGCGTATATCGGTATTGGGAATAAGAATACCTGTAGTTGCTACAAAAATGTTGAATGTCATATTTCGACTTGTCGGTAACAATAGGTAGCTTAGCACCGTGGTCGACAGCACTAGCTTAGTAGTTGAATTGATGTACTTTTATTTTAAGAGCTGCTGTTGTTATATTCCTAAATATTGCATCATCATTTTTATGCATGTAGATCACGAACTGGTAGACTTCGTGCCCGTCGGCGAGTCAGAGTACGATGAGGTGATTGAGGAGTATGAGGAGGAGATCCTCTTGCAGGAGGAAGCCTAGGAGCTTGTTGGTGCTGACCCTGCTGACCCGGCGCCTACCCAAGGCAAGTCCCGGTGCATAACCCTTATTTTAATGATTACTGAATATATGAATATATATATATGTGTGTGATGTGCATTTAAGTTACAAGCATTTTATGGAAACTACATGCATAAATATATCTACCCATGAGTCCTACTAGTACAGGTCAAGTAGCTACTATGCTCAGGATATCGGTAGCGTGAGTAACCTGTCGTTACTCACAAATAGGTAATAAAATATGATCACTCATGATAAAATGGTGGGAAGAAAAATGGTGACCGGACAGGGATATGGTTTGGGTACTAGTGGGTGTAAGGGGTTGTGTCCTACGGCCAATAGGGTGTGACTTAGTTACACTTTTTCCCTGTCCGTGTCGATTAAGGACCGGTCATTGCATATGACTTTAGTCAAGTCATAGATTTATTGTCCTGAGCGCATACTTGGGTATGGGCGTAGGGAAGACTTGTTGCTCTCTTATCGTGGATCTAGCTCTTTTTGGACCGACTGATTGGAGGCAAAGATGGTGGAGGTCCTTGCACCACATTAAGTCCGGGACTCAGGAAGTGGGGGCTTGGAGTCCAAGTTTGGACGGGGACCTGGACATCCAGGACAGGAGAGTGATGGGTTAGTCCTGCTTATGCCTGGGGTACAAGCGGGGTGTGTGTTTTCGAGGCACCCAACTAGGCACATTGATTCACAAATCGCCGAGAAATCTGGTATGGCTTGTCTGCGGTTTAGCACCATAGTAAGAATTAAAAGTTGAAAGGAGAAGAAATGGAACTGATTGCGCAACTCTTGCTTAAAAATAGAATAGGTGCTTATATAGACTGGCTAGATGATAACTTAATACGGCTAATAATAAGACATGAATAAGGACTCACTATTAGTCTTGCTTTCTGCTAAAGAAAACCAGCAAACCATAAAGCCTATCATATTCCTTGAAGTCGGGAAATTATTACCATTAGTCGAATATGTCCTGCGAGTACATTGTGTACTTAGGGTTTATTTACCCCTGTTGCAGGTGATGCATGAGAAGTATCTTGTGTGGAGGATTCTTCTGGTGGGCTCAGACGGATCCTCGTCCCTATCGCTAGATGTATATTTTTAAATTCTGCTATTTATCATTCTGCACTCTGGTATTTGGTATTGTAATAATGTACTTTTTAAGAAACTCTAATGTATGAAATGGACTTGTATTGTAACTCATTCCCATTATTGGATCCTTGGGAAAAATGTGGATCTTTCGGGTTCTCTCTTGGGGTGTGCTCGACGGATACCGCCCGATGTAGCTGGCTTTCGGGGTGCTTAGTGTCTGGTGGAAGACGAGCGCCTCCGTAAGTGTGCTATTTTGAGCGGTTCTGCCCCACACAAGCTCGTCCTGCCCATGCCTGAGAATTCAATTGTGAATAATACAATAGGCAAGAACAAGCTTAACTTGGGTCTTGTATGGGTGAAAATGTTTGTTGTCCAATATCCTGAATCTATTCTTTAGAGCCCCAAAAGCCCTCTCAACTGTTACTCTAAGAGACAAATGCCTTAGATTAAAAAGCTCTCTTTGATTTTGAGGTCGATTTGAACCAAACTCCCTCAAATGGTACCTTGTGGCATGAAATGGTTGCAAGAAACTAGGCCTCACTGCATAGCCAGCATCGACAAGATAGAATTTGCCTAAAAATTAGCAGATAGGAATATATTTTAGTAGTTTTATTTAGGACTAAGCAAAGTGTCAAAGGTTTTTTTGGTTTGGATGATGCCTAGTGTCACTCTAAGGCCATCAGCTCTTTCAAGAGCATCATACAAGATAAGAGCATCATGTGCAGATCCCTCCCAACCAGCAAGCACATAGGTGAATCTGAGGTCAAAGTCCTAGGCTGCCAACACATTTTGTGTGATGGTGTGCTTCCTGCCTCTAAAGGCAGCTTGCATCTTCACAGGCACTCTAGCTAATACATAGTACCATCAATTGCTCCTATGCAGTCCTAATTGAACAAAACATAAGTGCAAGTGAACATTGACACTAAACTGATAACGCATGAGACCAACCTTGAAATAGGGGTACCACCTTCTGCTCCCAAGGATCCTAGGATGGACATTAGTAGCAGGAGGGACAATCAATTCATTCCTCAGCTCTCCTACCGCATATAACACCTTCTAGAAGAACCTACTAATTATCTCTGTAGACCTCCTGAAGGTGAGGTCAACCACCCTAAACCTCTCATTGTCACCAACAACATGCAAGAACATAGCTACTTGTTCTTCAACAGATGCATGTACGCTGTCAGTGACAAGCTCTCTACTACGGAAAAGGTCACAAAGTTGGAAAAAGGGGCCCTCTTCATTCTAAGAAGGTTGACACAGTGCACATCATCAGATTCAAATATGTATCTAAGGTTGTTCATCCTCTGTTTGTCCCTATCAGCCAAGGGACCATAGGTGACTGAGCGTGAATCTTCAACTCTCCTCCTAAACCACATGAAAAACCAAGCAACCACTGCAACAACTACAGCAACGGCAACCCTTCGCCTAGCTTCAAATGCTATGTCTACCAATAGGATGGAGGGCAACATTAGAAAGGGAGCATGCAACATGGGTGTGTACTACTTAGCAAGCAAAAAATCAGACAAAATGAACTATGAAAGACGCGGCTGCCACACCAAAGGGTGCTCCTCTAGCATATACTATTACACAATCAACATCATTGACCTCTAGGCACTTTGCTCAGTGTGTACAACAAAATAGGCATCAACATGTACAAGATCTACACAAAACATGTAGTATAAACCAAATAAGAAGCATCATGTATAGATCTGAGCTAGGAACAGGTAAATCAGGTAAAGCAGCGTACAGATCTGAGAATGTCAAACCAAGAACCCTGATTTCTTAACATTTCAAGTAAAATCTACCAACAAATCAACAAAATCGACACTAAAGAAAGAGGAGGGGAAGAGCGCAGGTGGCATATATACCATCCAAGCGTTGGAGGACCTAGAGAAATCCACCGGTGAGGGTCGCCTCGGTAGGACTACCGAGGTTGAGGGGGAGTAAGATGCGAGTTCGCACCGGAGCTACGGCGGAAGGAGAGGTGATGAGTGAGGGCGGTAACCCTAGCCGAGACCCCCGCGCGCGCTTTTATGGCCCAGGCAGCCTCATCTCCCGCGCTCGGCGTGAAGGTTCCCGCCAAGCACCGAGTGAGCTTGCACCGAGAGAGAAGTGGGGATCGATAAGACAGCGCCATCCGGGATGGAGGAGCGAATCTACATGAGAGGAGCAGGAGAAAGATGTGAGTAGGGCAACCAAACATAGGCGAATGCACCAAAGGATGCGGGATGAGCCAAATGACAGTCCGGTTTGAGCAACCAATCATGACCTATAAGTACCTAAGAGTGAGAAGCTCCAAGGCATATTCTCCCCTAGAAAGCCTGTAGGGCTCCTCTAGAGAACCACCATCCACGTCACTCCCATTTCTGTCCTCTGTCCGATCTTCCAACCGACAGCCAAGATCGCTTGAAGCGGATTTCTGCTTGCAGCCACTTCTCCAGCTTCTAGTTAGCTTTTCTCGCTTGTCTCCTACTTCTTTTGCTTCTCGTTAGAATCTAGAGAATCAAATATATACAGGAGCTTCCGCCTGATTCTTCTTCTCACCCCCTCCTCTCTCTCTCTCTCTCTTCACTCTCTCTCCCTCGCTCTTTCTCCCAACATGGGCATGGGCGATGACGATGGTCATGGTGGCAGCGGCCATGCTCCTCCACCTCCTCCTCCTCCTCCCTCCCTCCCTCTCCTGCCTCTCATCTTTGTTTCTCCCTCCCCTTCCTCCCCCCACCCGATGCACCCCCTGATGTGGCAGCGGGCGACACGGCGGGCTCCACGCGTGCGTGTGGCCGACCTGAGGTGACACACCGGTGCCTCCACTGTTCCCTCCCCCACCCTCACGTGCTCTCCATTTCTCTCTCCTGATGACCACGGCCGCATCTGCTACGAGGAAACCCTAGGTGCTAGTCTTCATCTCTTCCTCTCTCTCTCCCTCTACCTTAGGCATAGACCTAGCCCTAGCCCCAGCATGGGTGGGGTGGTGGCATGGCCTCCCTCTCCCCATGTCATGTCGCAACGACCACACCCCCATGGGCGCCGCGCATTGGCGCGGCTAGCTTCTGGTGGTGGGAGCAGCCATGCCCAGGAACTTCACAAATGCAGCAATGAACTCGAGCAGGACAGTAGGCCTTTTCCAAAAAAAGAAAATGTCTATGGATGAACAAGATGATGTGCTGCATGCAGGTCATCCTCGTCTCCTTATTTATAGTGTCCTATTTTTGGCTCAACATGGTTTATTTGATTTCATACGTGCTTATACTTATTTGTAGTGTCTCTCATTTTTGGCCGAACATGGTTTATTTGGTGTCTATTTTATAGCCTAAAATAATTCCTAAGGTTATGTCATGCCAATTTTGTCGTCCCTAGATTTTTTGCTGCTGAAAGTTACTGAATGGTGGTATTGTGTCAATGCTAACATAGCCATAGTTCCAATTTTGTTCAAAACTTGCATGTTAGTTCTCTGTTACATGAAAGTTTACTTTTCCTTTCGGTTCCCTGTCGGGCCCATTGGTATTGCTGCAGTGTAATTTTGTTTTCACCACATGATCTATAGAATGCGATTTTTCTTCGCCGCAAAAAAAACATGTTCTGTTTAGTTGCTAAACAAAATTCAGAATATGTTGTTTCTGTACACAAAGAGGATGCGAGTACTCTTCCCATACACTACATACCTTTGCTTATTTGTTTCTAGTTTCCTTCTAGAATCCTAACATTACATTTGCGTGGTTTTTCACTGCATAGACAGATGCAGTTAAGGCTGCCAGTAAAGAGCTAATGAGGAGCTTAGAGATATTGATGTTTGTTATGTAGCATTTGTTTGTCTTCCTGTTACCACATTCTTCCTCTTATGGTTTATGTACTCAGGTATATGATGAGGATAAAGCTAAGATAGTTATTGATCTGATGGTGGGCTGATAGCGGATTATGAAGGTACCCACGGTGTTACTTCATTGCTTATGAAAATGCTACGATTAGAAACACACTGATGATATTAATAGTGTCATAGTACCTCAGTGTGCTCATGTCTTCGACTGGTATTCCTCTTGCTCATGCTTCTTTTCTAAAAAATCTACAATGTTGACGGTGTTACATTCCTATCGAGTAGCTCAGCTCGGTGCTCTATTTGGGCGCTCCAATATTTGTGCATTCAGTTCTGTTGTGTCATTACAGTTCACCTTTTCCTCTACATGTTGAAATGACTAATTTGCAGCCCTTAGTGTTTGCCAAACTATCCTCTAATCCTTTTCCTTCTTATTTATGACTATGAAAAATAGCCTCTTGGGTGATGTGCTCTAGCTCCCCTACCACGGTGAACCTTGTGATTATAGAGGGAGATTGGTTATGATATGATGTTCTCAGTGTTTTCTGCTTGCTATTTTCCCCTCTTGAGCCTGTGATGAAAAGTCCATATCCACAACAACAACAACAAAGACTTTAAGTCCCAAACAAGTTGGGATAGGCTAGAGTTGAAACCCAGCAGAAGCAATCAAGGTTCAGGCATGTGAATAGTTGTTTTCCAAGCACTCCTATCTAAGGCTAAGTCTTTGGGTATATTCTATCCTTTCAAGTCTCCTTTTATTGCCTCTACCCAAGTCAACTTCGGTCTTCATCTACCTCTCTTCACGTTACTATCCTGGCTTAGGATTCCACTATGCACCGGTGCCTCTGGAGATCTCCGTTGGACATATCCAAACCATCTCAACCGGGGTTAGACAAGCTTTTCTTCAACTGGTGCTACCCCTAATCTATCATGTATATTATCATTCCAAACTCGATCCCTTCTTGTATGACCGTAAATCCAATGCAACATACGCATTTCCGTGACACTTATCTATTGAACATGTCATCTTTTCATAGGCCAACATTCTACACCATACAACATAGCAGGTCTAATCGTCGTCCTATAAAACTTGCCTTTTAGCTTCTGTGGTACCTTTTTGTCAAATAGGACACTAGATGCTTGGCGCCACTTTATCCACCCTGCTTTGATTCTATGGCTAACATCTTCATCAATATCCCCGTCTCTCTATAGCATTGATCCTAAATATCAAAAGGTATCCTTCCTAGGCACTACTTGACCTTCCAAACTAATATCTTCCTCCTCCCGAGTAGTAGTGCTAAAGTCACATCTCATATACTCAGTTTTAGTTCTACTGAGTCTACAATCTTTGGACCTCAAAGTCTTCTGCCATAACTCCAGTTTCTAATTCACTCATATTCGACTTTCATCAACTAGCACCACATCGTCCACGAAAAGCATACACCAAGGGATGTCTCCTTGTATGTCCCTTGTGACCTCATCCATCACTATGGCAAATAGATAAGGGCTCAAAGCTGATCCTTGATGTAGTCCTATCCTAATCGGGAAGTCATTCGTGTCTCCGTCACTTGTTCGAACACTAGTCACAACATTGTTGTACATGTCCTTAATGAGCTTGACGTACTTCGTTGGGACTTTATGTTTGTCCAAAGCCCACCACATAACATTTCTTGGTATTTTATCATAAGCCTTCTCCAAGTCAATAAAAACCATGTGTAGGTCCTTCTTCTCCCTATACCGCTCCATAACTTGTCTTATTAAGAAAATGGCTTCCATGGTTGACCTTCCGGGCATGAAACCAAATTAGTGCATAGAGACCCGCATTATTGCTCTCAAGCGATGGTCGATAACTCTCTCCCATAGCTTCATAGTATGGCTCATCAACTTAATTCTCCGATAATTAGTACAACTTTGAATATCCCCTTTATTCTTGTAGATCAGTACCAATATACTTCTTCTCCACTCGTCAGACATCTTGTTCGATCGAAAAATATGGTTGAACAGCTTGGTTAGCCATACTATAGCTATGTCCCTGAGGCATCTCCACACCTCGATTGGGATACCATCCGGTCCCATCGTCTTACCTCCTTTCATCCTTTTCAACGCCTCTCTGACCTCATATTCTGGATTCTCCACACAAAGCGTCTATTGGTGTCATCAAAAGAGTCATCCAACTGAAAGGTTGTGTCCGTATTCTCATCATTGAACAATTTGTCAAAATACTCTTGTCATCGATGTCGGATCTCATCCTCCTTCACCAAGAGATGCTCCCTTTCATCCTTAATGCACTTAACTTAGTTGAAGTCCCTTGTCTTTCTCTCACGAACCCTAGCCATCCTATAAATGTCCTTCTCTCCTTCCTTCGTACCCAAATGTTGGTAAAGATCCTCGTACGCTCTACCCTTTGCCACACTTACAGCTCGCTTTGCAGTTTTCTTTGCCACCTTGTACTTCTCTATGTTGTCCACACTCCTATCATGGTACAAGCATCTATAGCATTCTTTCTTCTCCTTAATAGCCCTTTGGACTTCCTCGTTCCACCACCAAGTATCTTTAGCCTCACCTTCACTTCCTTTGGTTACTCCACACACCTCTGAGGCCACCTTCCGAATGTTGGTTGCCATCTTCTTCCACATGTTGTTTATGTCCTCTTCTTCCTTCCAAGAGCCCTCTTTGATAACCCTTTCCCTGAATACCTCTGATGTCTCTCCTTTCAGTTTCCACCACTTTGTTCTTTCAATCTTAACTTGTTTATCCCTATGGGCATGCACTTGAAAACGAAAGTCTGCCACCAAAAGCTTATATTGAGAAATAACACACTCCCCTGGTATCACCTTGCAACCCAGGCATGCTCGTTTGTCCTTTCTTCTTGTGAGGACAAAGTCAATCTGGCTAGAGTATTGTCCACTACTGAAGGTCACTAGATGAGATTCTCTCTTTCTAAAGAAAGTGTTGGCTATCATCAGGTCAAAAGCTACCGCAAAGTTCAGAACCTCCTCCCCTTCCTGATTCCTACTACCATACCCAAAACCTCTATGAACTGCCTCAAAACCTGCATTTGTAGTACCTACATGTCCATTAAGATCTCCTCCTATAAAAAACTTCTCACTACTAGGTATAGCTCTAATCAGGCCATCTAAGTCTTCCTAGAACTGTCTCTTAGCACTCTTGTCGAGGCCTACTTGGGGGCATACGCACTAATTACGTTCAAGACCATATCACCAATGACAAGCTTGACTAAGATAATCCTATCTCCTTGCCTTCTCACTCCCACCACACTATTCTTGAGGCTTTTATCAATCAAAACTCCTACACCATTTCTATTCGCGACTGTCCCTGTGTACCAAAGCTTTAAACCTGTATTGTCCACCTCCTTCGCCTTCTGACCCTTCCATTTAGTCTCTTGAACGCATAATATATTTACACGCCTTCTAGTCGCGGTATCAACTAATTCTCTTAACTTACCTGTAAGCGACCCTACATTCCAACTACCTAAATGGATCCTAGTTGGTTCGACTAGCTTCCTTACCCTTCGCACCCATCGACTCAGATGTGAAGACCCTTGCTCATTTTTCACTACACCCGGGCGCCGATGTAGTGCGCCACTAAGGATGCGACGACCCAATCCTTGCTCACTTGACACCGTGCTTAGATCACGACACGGCGCATCATGGGGGTGATGACCCAGCCCTTGATCATTTAACACCATACCCGGGTTCCGATATGACGCATCGCTAAGAGGGTTACGCCCTAACGGTTTTCTTTCGGGTTTCATTCCATTAGAATGGCTAGGTTTAACGTTGGCTCGCCACACCTATCACAACCCTCCTCCTTTACTAGGGCTTGGGACCTGCTATGTTGAGACAACATAGGCGGAGTTATGAAAAGTCCATATCCATTGCTCAATAATATGATCTGATGTTCATTCGCTTGTGAGGTACTGGGCATGGTTGTTACTTCTATCATGTAGTTTCTGAGGGTAAGCCAGTTGTCAGCGTGCCTTGAAGCTCCAAGTTGATGAACAGATGATGATTGCTATGCTTCTGAGGCCTCCAAAAAACCTATCTTCATTCAAAAAAGATCCTTAGCTTCGTCATTGCTACTGTCGTTGTTACTTTACAGGTTTGTTGTGACGAAGCGATCCCCCTCTACGATCAAAAGATTCACTACGGTAAATATGATGTTGCTAAAGGGCTTCAGGAGCTTATCACCCTATACGGAGTGACTTTGCATCTTCTTTGCCTATGTTTTGATTCATGTCTATTGTGCTGCTGCAGCCATCTCCTCATCAGTATATACATAGTGGCTGAATGGCTGGTCCATTTTTTAACTCCTATATAGTGTTTCAGCGCTTTACTGTTCCAGTTTAGAGCAGCAGGATCCCATTATCAGTTCACAATAACTTGCTTTGCACAACTGAAATAGATACTATTTTGGTTTTAATCTGAATTGTTTCACAACAACTAGGTGATGTGTTTTTCAGTTGTTCGGTTTCAGACTTACAACAAGAGTCAGGTATAGCAGCGTGCTGATGTTTTACAAATTGAGTACCTGCTTCTTCAAGGCCAAACCTGCAGTTACTTTACCTTATATGAAATAAAGTAGTGGTTAGCTCACAGGAAAATAAAACTCAACTTAAACACGTTAAGGTTTCAGTTCCTGATATGAAACAAATCAGTTGTTAGATCCATTTTGCTAGCAGCTATAAATGTGCTATCCAAACATGGCAGCCATTATCTTTTATAGCTTATTTTGCCTACAATGAAAAATTATGTATGATGCTTTTTGTAAGGGCTAATGATAGTTAATAATCCATGATGCCTGGCCATATTAAACAAAATCTAAACCTTCTCTCCTTTCATGTTCCTTTCATGTTGATTTCCTACCTATACCAGCTTACTAGAGTTTACATGCTTTCTCTTCTTTTCAAAACATAAAATGGAGATGATGATAAGGTCATTGCAAGCTACCTGCTGCTGTCTACCAACGCAAAAAAAGTTAGATGAGGTAATATTCGTCGCCGCGTATTTCCTCTTTACACCTATGTGCTTCTTTATTTTTTTCCACCGCCATTAGTATGCTACAGTTGTTTCTATGATTTTAGATTATTCTTTATGGCCTTACTTCATACCTTACGCTCTGTTGCCAAATATATGTCTCCCTATGCCCAGTTGTATGTGTTTGCCGCCTTACTGTGCCAAAAAAATATGTTGTTTTAGATTTGCACTGAACAGGGTATGTTGTTGCAAGGAATTTTTTTTATACTGTTGTGCCAAAAAATAATAGTTCTTCATGAACCTGTTGCCCTATTATTTCTATTCATTACAAGGAATTTTTCTATCCTTAGCTACCATCATCTATTATTGCAGACATACAAATAGTTCTTCAGAACCTTTGTTGCACGCCGTTGTCAGCTTCCGTGTGTTTCAATCATACATGAGGTTCCTAATGATGGTACCTATTTGTATGGCATTGATGTTGAGTTGCCTATATTATTCGAGCGAGACATACCATGCTGCCTCTTTTTTGGTCGTACTCACTGATAAATTGTTCAGTCGCTTATGAAGAGTGCATTATTTTCTCTCTTCTTTATATTTGTTGCAGACCATGTGTTCGCATCTCAGTTTTGTCTCATGCAGCCTCATCTTTCAGCTATGTTGTAGTTGGTGTTTATATAACTATTATTGTCCTTGTTTTGGCGGTGTTTTGTTGCTTATAATGAAAATTTTCTGAGTTTTACATACATATAACCTAGGCCTGGGCTTAGCAAAGTAAAAAAAAACTTGTTCTGTTCACTTTAATTGGCCTTTTTATATCCATCAGATGCCTCTTTCAACAATATTTTTGTTAGATGAAATTGCTTTCCTATTCAACAGTAGCCTTAGCTGAACCTTTCTACAGATTTCACCTACAGGGTTGCTATTTAGTTCATTAACGATTTTTGGTAGTCTCAGCTGTGTTTGCTTTAGAAATAAGGTCCACCTCCAATGCTGACAGTTCATCAGCTTTATTCTTCCAAAAAAAAAGGTTAGCTTACCTGACAATAAAATATGAACATCCTTGACATCATTAGTGGCGCTCCTTGCAATTTGAGTTCTACTGCGATGATCTATTCCTAGGCTCATCTATTGGGATCATGTCTCATGCTGCATTTTTTAGCTTTTGCTTTAGCGGCCCCTTGTTTTCATTACTACATAGACAGATGCAGGTAACAACCATCCAAAAGCATTATATTAGCGGTCCTGTCGCTTTAGGTGGAAAACATAAAATCATTTAAGGCACAAATCCATAATTTCTGTGTGAGCTTTCCCCTATATGTCTTATTTATTTTTGACCGAACATTTCACGCCATTTTTTCTAAGAATGGCTCCATGTTTTGTACTTTTCATACATTATTGATTTTGCTGTTGTGACACCAATTGCCGCTTCATCCAATACTTTTCTCTTGTAGCAAAACAAAAATTGCCTTTAGCCTTTGCCTAAACATGCAGGATCTAATACTGCATCTGATCTCTTTACAGATATCCAATGCCTTCAACAAATAGCAAGAAGAAAGCAAATAACTATTGGGCATGCCATCTGAAGAATGGCAAAAAATGCCTGCCCCATGTTCCAATGCCTTCAACAAATAGCAAGAAGAAAGCAAATAACTATTGGGCATGCCATCTGAAGAACGGCAAAACAATGCCTGCCCGATGTTGCAGGGGACGAAAAAAGTACTAAGCTTATTCACCCTTTTCATCAAATTTGTGACATTGCTACAACTCCGCATAGGCCTTTCCTATTAGGTAACAAACAGGATTAGTTAACACTTCTTCAAATTTGACTGTATATGACAGTGCTTAATGATCGTTACTCCATACATCAGCTGAGTAGCCACATAAAGGATCAAAAGGTTGCTGTTGTCAGCCGTTTTTAGACTCTTCACTTATAATGTGTATTGCGTTGGCTGCCACATCTATGTTAGACATGTAATCTATTCATAGTTGAATCCCGTGCTTGTGACATGATACTACTCCCTCCATGGCGCATTATAATTTTTTGGCTTTTCTAGGTTTTTTTGGTTGTGCATCTAGATTACCAAATAAATTAACCATTGCAAGATTACCAAAGACAGCATGTGCCTACGCACGCGAGGGCACGCGGTTTCTACTAGTACAATATAAAGATCGGAGAAAGGCTAACCAACAACTGACTGTTTTTCTGGCCGGCAACAACCAATTTTTCTGGCCGTATGATCGGATTTGGGCGACACTAACAACCGGTTGTTTCGCCAAGTGCCCCTCGCCGGCGTCACACGACTCCCGATCCCCAATTTGGGTAGCCACTTGCTCGACGAGCCATGGCCGAGCGCTGCGAAGACGAGCGCCAGGCAAGCCTGTGGCGATCTGGGACGCTCGCGGAGGAGGCGGACTCGAACGCCTTCCCCTCCTCCATCATCCTCTCTTCGCCCTCGTCGGCACTACCACCACCATCGCCGCCATAAGCCTGCTGCTCTGCTGTCCGTGACCCGCTTCTCTCTTTCCTTGATCCCTCGGCCTGGCCGCCGCCCCCTCCACCGGCACCCCTGTCTATGTCCCCGACATGGGCGCAGTCCTCTCCCATCCATAATTTTTGGTTTCACGCCAACTCCTAGGAGTAGGATAACTGTAGATCTCGACGAATTCTTCAACGAGCAGGGCTGCATCGACTGATTGACCTCCGGCTTGTATGTGAGTACCATCACGACTTATATTATGCTTGTAAAGTTGTATCAGCTGATTGATCTTTTACGAGTATAGTATAAGTTAGTTATCAATTTGTATCATTATTCGTAAGGCTGCATCAGCTCATTGATCTCTTACGGATCATAATATAGATCAAAGTTATCAGTCTTGTGTTAAATAACTTGTTGTTTAATACAATATCACCGGTTATCGAATCTTCTAAGGTTAGTAAGATTTTTCTGGCCGTTCTTGGTTGATTCACCAGTTATCGATCTTGTTATAATTAATGTTTCATTAATCGTAACAAATCATCTGATTAAGATAGAGATAGATCGGCATCATATCATCATAATTGGTCGTCTTCTAGTCTGGTCACACTTTGAATCTCATAATTGATGGCTTAATTCTGCTAGATCGGTTATTTTACCTCTATTCCAATCAAACATAGTATCCATTCAAAGACATGTTTTCGATCTTGGATGAACTCACTAGTTAATGGGATCTAATCTAATGACACCACCATAGTTGCATTGATCCAATCGAACCTCACTGGTAAGACTTTAGATTAGAGATTATCGATTAGTGGTTTTGTTCGTGATCGAGATATGTACTCTGTTTGTTTGTTATGCATGCATCGGCTATTTTAGCCGATTCGCTTGTGTCTTCACACATATAGCATATTTTTTCATGAATCTGTCAATATATAGATGGTTTATGGATTCTTTGGTTTTAGTGTGTTATTATTATAATAGCTGTATCGATCCGGTCGAACTTCACTGTTGATGGTAACATATTAGATTCAGAACGTTTGTAGATTCGTTTGTACTAGACAGTCGATTTGTTCGCATGTTATATCTTTCCCCGTTAAACTTATCGGCTAAATGCTTTACACTGGTTATATCCATCTAGTCGATGATGTTACTTATATTTTGGTGCATTGTACTTGTTATCATAAATCAATCATGACCCACAGACATCACAATCCTTAATAGTCGATTTCTCCTTGTATCGGCTATTTAGTCGATTATCCTGTTTGGCTGCTCTCGAAGCAGCACGCTTGGAACTGTCTGGGCAAAACCGTCATGTTCCACCCTAAACTACTGATAAAACTTACTCTCCTTGTCAATTGCAGGTCAAATTGACTGGCACGTCTTTAGGGATTTTCAGGATCGACTGGTCCTGTTGTGAAGTCAAGCAAGATCTACGGGTTGACCTCGCTCAGATCGTTCCGGCTTGCTGTGTGTCAGGCGCATCGCCACATTTTTACGTCAACACTAACTTTGATACAGTATCCTTTACTGTGCAACCAAACAACTGTCCCTAATCTAGCCAGATGGAAAAGGGGAGAGAAAGCCTACAAAGACTTCACATTATCAGACGCCTTGTTTGCCTCCTTAGCCGCTGCCTGGAACACCTCTCGTCGCGCTTTCTCTGAGTCTGAGCTGACGAGTACGCTCTGCAAGAGCTTTCTTGATTGCATCCTCTCCTTGGAGACCATAACAGCAGAAGGTGCCAGGAGGCAATAATGCAGGAGTAGCAAGGCAGAGAGGAGGCTGAAGGCGCAGACGCTGATAGTTCCCATGGCTGATGGCTCTGCCAACTGATGAGTGATAAGATCAGCTGAGAAATGAGGACACTGGGAACTCAAGCCTGCTCTTATAAGAACTTCCATTCCATGTGAGCACAGTCAGCACCAAGAGATCAGAGATCCGAGCTCAGGAGCTCTGTTTGATTCAGCATGTCATGTGCGCGCAACATTAGTTCAGTACCAACTCCCGTTGTATCTTTTTGTGTGAGTGCCCATTCGGCGATTGTGGGCGGCACATGGAGGCATGGAGCCAACCGAGCCATATAGATTCCATCCACCTTTTCATCTTCTTCACGTATTTTTATATTTATTTTTTGTCCATAACAAAGTCTTATTTTTTTTAGGAGAAGCTTTCTAGTTTATAAATCATGAGCATGAGTTTTCTTTCGTGGATTTCTAATATTATTTATGGTCAGTTTAGATAAACGTTTGGTGTAATCTAGTCTCCAGTTCCTGTCAACTTGCAGAGCATGCAACATCATCGCTGATGTATATTTAGGGGAATAGTTTCTTGATATATTGGGACCAGTGAGCCATCGCAATTCATTCACCTTTTGCTCCTCTTTGCTGTGGTCCTTCCTAGCAACTACCACTATAAAGAATATCTATGCTTGTTTTAGACAGAGCAAGCTACATAGCTGCTTTACGAGTGAGTGGCTCTAGATTCCGATATCAGTGGTGTCATGAAAAAAACCCAGCCATTGTACATGACGTACAGTTCCTCTGATCATGTGACTGGAGCGTTCATTAGGGGGCGGGGGATGTGATCTGGAGAGTTAATTGGCGTCAAATCTGGTGCAATTAGAGCTTAGAATTGAGGGTGGGTGGGTGTGTGTGGTGGTGGTGGGGGGGGGGAGGCAGGAGTGTAAAAGATAATGAGAGTAACTATGGTTGCCTAACTTGGCTCACCATAGGTTGCATGTTTATATAGAAAAGCAAATGTTACAGATATAGATGGTTTGAACTAGAACTCCTGTGCGGACAATACATCAATCTTAATTTAACTCTATTCTATCTATAGGAGTTCTGGTAACAACCATCTACATATTAGATTACAACTCTATCATGAATTATCTCTAACACCCCCACTCAATCTAAACTCTTCTAGCCACCTTGAAGTTTAAGATTGCGAACAAACGCATCCATCTTTGTAACTGGTAAAGCTTTTGTAAAACCGTCCGCAAGCTGATCTCCAGAAGCAATGAATCGAACTTGTAGTTGCCTTCTCATAACTCTCTCTCGTACAAAGTGAAAATCAATTTCAATATGTTTTGCTCTAGAATGGAACACTGGATTAGCTGATAAATATGTTGCACCAAGATTATCACACCAAAGAATTGATGTGCGCTGCAATTTAATACCCAGTTCAGCAACAAGTTGCTCAAGCCAAATTATCTCTGTAGTAGCATTCGCCGTAGCCTTATATTCTGCCTCTGTACTAGATCTTGAGACAGTTGGTTGTTTCCTCGCACTCCATGATATTAGATTGCTGCCAAAAAATACAGCAAAGCCCCCTGTGGAGCGCCTATCATCTGGATCACCTGCCCAATCTGCATCGGAGAAAGCACTAATAACTGATGACCAATTTTTCTGAATACGCATCCCAAAACCAACAGTATGTTGCACATATCTTAGTATTCTTTTCACTGCAGTCCAATGAACAGATGTTGGTGCATGAAGGAATTGACAAACTCTGTTCACAGCAAAGGACAGATCCGGCCGTGAGATAGTCAAATATTGAAGAGCACCAACAATACTTCTGTAGCGAGTAGCATCTTCAGGACTGAGTGGGTCACCAGCATAATTTGACAATTTGTCAGATGCGGATAAAGGAGTGGTGCAAGGTTTACACCCGAGCATCCCTACACGTTTTAGAACATCCTGCGCATATTTAGCTTGAGAGAGAGTTATGTCGTTTGCTTCTTCTGTGACTTCTATACCCAAGAAGTAATGTAGTTTGCCAATATCCTTTAGAGCAAAATCCTCTTTCAAATGAGCAAGAAGAGCTGTTACTGCTTCAGAAGATGAGCTTGTAACAATGATATCATCGACATAGATGAGCATATAGATGGTTATTCCACGCTTATGATATATAAATAGAGACATATATGATTTTGAAGGTACAAAGCCTAAAGTGATGAGTTTGGAACTTAACCTAGAATACCATGCCCTGGGCGCCTGCTTCAGTCCATAGATAGCCTTGTCCAATTTACATATGTACCCAGGCATTTCAGAGTTCTCAAACCCTGGTGGTTGTTTCATGTAAACTTCCTCTTCCAGAACACCATGCAAGAACGCATTCTGTACATCAAGTTGTCGAAGGCACCATCCACTTGAAACTGCAACAGATAGTACCAATCTAATTGTGGCCATCTTAACAACTGGACTAAAAGTATCCTCATAGTCAATGCCATATCTCTGTTTGAAGCCCTTCGCTACCAAACGAGCTTTGTATCTATCAATACTTCCATCAGCTTTGCGCTTTATTTTGAATACCCATTTGCAATCTATTACGTTGTGTCTTGATTTATTTGGGACCAGATGCCATGTGTGATTTCTATCAAGAGCTTGAACCTCAGCTTCCATTGCTCGTCGCCATCTAGGATCAGCGAGTGCTTCTTCAACAGAGTTGGGCTCGCCAATAGCACTGAAAAGGCCATATTTGATCATGCCATCATACATTTTTTTCGGTTTAGTAATACCGCTTTGTAGACGTGTTTGATGCCGTGGTTGAGCTGGCGCATGCGAAGACGCATGCGAAGATGCACTGGGTGATGTAGGTGTTGGCGTGTGGTTGGATGCCGGTGAGGAAGGTGTGTTTGCATCATCCAAAACCGCGTCGCCCGCGTGATCCGACGAAGCTTCGCTGAGGACGTCTGCGTCTGCAGTGGCAGGTACGATCGGATCAGATGGATCACCACCGATAGCTGTGCCTGAATCACCATCGGACTGGCTGCTAGGATCTGCTGCACCATGTTGCACTGCTCCAGGCATAAAGACTGGTTCACCAGGAACCTGTGAATCAAGATCGCCTGCAATATTTTCTTGAGCTCCACTAGCATTAGTAATATCAGAGGCAGTGCAATAATCATCCCCGGGATTGAGTAGTGATGAAGGAAGGAGAACGATTTCTTTTCTGAGTAACGCGCCAGCATTAGGATGTAGTTTTGAAAACGGGAAAACGGCTTCATCAAACACAACGTCCCGAGAAATATATATACGGCCAGTAGAAATATCAAGGCATTTAAAACCTTTGTGCATGGAACTATAGCCAAGGAAAACACATTGGGTTGATCGAAAAGATAATTTCTTGGAGTTATATGGTCGCAAATTGGGCCAACACGCACAGCCAAAAGTGCGTAGATTGCTATAGTCAGGTTGTTCTTGTAGGAGGCGAGTACTGGGAACTTCAAAATTGATGACTTTGCTGGGAAGCGGGTTGATGAGATATGTGGCAGCAAGGAAAGCTTGATCCCAAAATTTTAGAGGCATGGAAGCGTGAGCAAGAAGAGCTAGGCCGACTTCAACAATATGCCTATGTTTACGTTCGGCAGCCCCATTCTGTTGATGAGCATGAGGACAAGATACACGATGCGTGATCCCAACTTGCTTAAAAAAAGAATTTAGTTTCTCATACTTGCCTCCCCAATCGGACTGAACGCAAAGGATTTTCTTAGAGAATTTTCTTTCAACAAGTTTTTGGAAATCTTGAAAAACATGAAACACATCAGACTTGTGCTTCAAGAGATAGATCCATGTATATTTGCTATAGTCATCAATAAAACTCACGTAATAATTGTAGCGCCCAACAGAGATTGGAGCTGGCCCCCATACATCAGAATAGATTAATTGAAGAGGAGCACTCGAAATTTTATTTGATATAGAATAAGGAAGTTGATGGCTCTTGGCCCATTGACATGAATCACAAACTGACTCCAAACTCTTAGAACTATCACAAGGTAATTTATTCTGAGTAAGAATCTTCTGAACTATAGGAATAGAAGGATGACCTAGACGACTATGCCATAGGGATGTAGATGGGAGATGAACTCCAAAAGCTCCATATTTCGACTCTAGCCCCTCTTTTGGGATGAGAGGGTACAAACCACCCTTGCATCTACCGTGGTGTAAAATCTTCCTCGTGTCCTGATCCTTGATAAGAAAGAAATCGGGATGAAATTCAAAGAAAGCATGGTTGTCTTTTGCAAGTTTATGAATGGAGGCTAGACTTTTTGCAGAGGCAGGTACATGAAGAATATTATTAAGATGAAGTTTACGTGACGGGGTATGAAAAATTGCATGTCCAATATTACTAATATTCATACCTGTGCCGCTTGCAGTATGGACCTTTTCCTTGACACTGTATTTGTCATGGACTGTCATCTTCTCTAGCTCGCCAGTGACATGGTTTGTAGCCCCACTATCAGCATACCAATTTGTGTCAACACCATAAGCTTCAGTGGGTCGCCCACGATATTGATCATCTTCTTCATAGCGGAAGTAGCATTGTTTGGCTTCGTGATTATCCTTCTTGCATATTTGACATGGCATCCTTTTGTTGCTCTGCTGATTTTTGCCTTGGTTGCTGAAGTTTTGATTGTTTTGAGCTGGGCGCCCTTGATTGAATCTGCCGCCACCACGACGGCCACCGGTGCGCCCACGATTGCCACGTCCTCGAGATGCCACATTGGCCGAGGATTGATACTGTGCAGACCCTTGATACATCTCAAGTCGAAGATCATATTCCATGAGAAGTGAATAAAGCTCAGAAAGAGAGATCTCTCCTGATCGACCCATCATAGAAGAGACAAAAGGATGATAATCAAAATCTAATCCATTAAGTATATGAGCAACCACCTCATCATCGTTGATGCTGACACCGGCTGAAGCAAGTTCATCTTTAATATTTTGCATCTTGTTGAAGTATTCCGCCGTCGTGAGGCTTCCCTTCTTGACGGTGGACAATTGCATGCGCAGATTAGTAACCCGCGCTCTTGATTGTGCTGCAAACATGACCCCCAGCGCCTTCCAAGCTTGGACAGAGGTCGTTGCAGTCGTGATCCCGGCTAGGACTTCCTTGGAGACCGAATTTACCAGATAGCCAAGTAGATGTTGATCTTTTTCCACCCATAAGTCATGCTCTGGGTTGGGAATCTCCTTCTTCTTGCCGTCGACTTCAGCTTCTATTACTTGCGACAGCTCAGGAATAGTTCCTTCTAGGATGCCTAGCAATTTGGCACCACGAACAGCCGGGAGGAATTGGGTTTTCCATAGAACATAATTGTTCCGCGTGAGTTTCTCCGACACCGGGTGTCCGAGGAGCGATCTTGCGTCGTGAGAAGAAGACGACGCCATCTGTTGTCGCGAGAGGAGCGTCACAAAGACTTCTGCGTTGCGGCCCTCTTGTCGCGGATCTTCACGTCGGGGAAGGAGACGTCACATCGCCCTTGCGTCGTTGCCCTTTTTGCCGACGAGATTGGATTGTAGATCTATTTTAGGAAGAGGCGGCTCTGATTACCATAAAAGATAATGATAGTAACTATGGTTGCCTAACTTGGCTCACCATAGGTTGCATGTTTACATAGAAAAGCAAATGTTACAGATATAGATGGTTTGAACTAGAACTCCTGTGCGGACAATACATCAATCCTAATTTAACTCTATTCTATCTATAGGAGTTCTGGTAACAACCATCTACATATTAGATTACAACTCTATCATGAATTATCTCTAACAGAGTGAACCTCCACATGACAGATTCATTTCAAGATCTCCAGTTTGACCACGCTAAGACTGTCTCCAATAAGGAGACCTAAACCCAAAATAGGTAGTGAGAAACCCAAAATCAGTCTCCAACAGAGTACCTATACGGGAGGCCTATTTTGGGTTGTCTGAGAGAGACAATCCAAATATGGATATCCTCTCTCCTGGAAACCTATTTGCAGAAAGGATTCTCTTTTGGGTCTTATTGTTGGAGAAGATGCCGAATATGTATTGAACCTTTTGCCTGTAGCGCTACCCAAAGTACGAATGGGTCTTGTATTTTAGGTGGTGTTGTTGGAGATAGCCTAATCATTGGTTTGTTGCCTCTCC
The DNA here is from genome assembly GCF_019320115.1 of Miscanthus floridulus. Lineage (NCBI taxonomy): Eukaryota > Viridiplantae > Streptophyta > Magnoliopsida > Poales > Poaceae > Miscanthus > Miscanthus floridulus. Next base: position 144,187,033 of record NC_089585.1, read on the forward strand.
TGTACCGTTCTCTCCTTTAGAAAAAAAAAACCCTAACATTCCTTAAGGTGCATGAACCCAGTTTTGCACAAATCCGCTCAAACCGGGATATATATAGACTATGGAGACAGGGAAAATACGGTAATTATGAGCAGAATTAGTGTATTTTTTGCGTAGACGCTGCGGACTGGTTCGTGGCAAACCGGTTTGAAACACCTACGTGTGGCGCTCGATCGGAGTTTGACGCGACCTGGACTGCCTCGATCACAAATTCACAAGGCTCAGGTTATTTTGGCATGCCCGTATGACGTGTGATTTTCCACCGAGACCATTAGAATAGAACACGCCGTGATCGCGCGCGCCGCGCTGCATGTCCAAGGCATCATATGGCTAGAGAAGCGCGCCGGCGCACGCCGGGCGACCCAAACAGACAAGAGCGGGCCGCGAAATTCCTGCCAGCTCCCGAGTAAAAAGTAGCCCGTCTCCGAACCGCGCATTTGGCAGCGCCTGCGCCAGCGGAAATGTGCCAAAAATTTGCAGCTGGATTCGGCACGAAACCTGTCGTAGAGTAGATTGCTTGTGTCTCTGGCTAGGCTAGGCCAACCGGGCAGCCCTTCGAACGCAGGTTCTCGTGAAAGTTGCTTTGGCAGCTACAGACGGATGACGAGGACCGTAGGCAGGTGGCGGCGGCGTGAAGGAGACGCCGAGTCCGCAGCAACCAAATGCCGTGTCCGTGTTCAGCACTGTGACTGTGACAAAGGCTTTCATGCGACCGTGCCCGTGGACTAGCATGGACTCTGCTTGCGCGCGCGCGCGTCCAGTTCAGTTCAGGCTGCACGTCGATGCACGCCAGGTGCAAACACACATGTTAATCTCCGCGCCGCTCCGAGCCGATCCGCTGGTGATTTGACGTCGTCGCGTCTCTTTCTCGAGGGGTGATCACCCCACGCCTGAAATTGCGATCCTAGCAAGCGTAACATGTCAAGCAAGTACAACCTGTCAAAGCTCAGTCCTGGACACGGCTGGACCAGCAATCGCTGGAGGTCGCCGTCTACTACCAACAACGGTGAGCGGCATCCGTATTTGGGGACCTAAAATCCTCTGCCAACAACAGCATCACAACAAACTCCAAATCGAGTGTCGGAAACCTATTGGCCAAAACGCGAAATATCAAACCATTCCATTGTGTAGAAACTATTCCTGCTTGTCTTTGTTGAGAATTTTTTTTTAGAATAAGCACTAAAGCACAGCTAACACAAACATAAGCCAGATTAAGAGAAATGATGCATGACCAACAAGAAGCACTCCTATTCGAGTGTCGCACTGAAGCTTAGAACCTATCGAGATTGTCCCGTTTGGTAGCAACAGCTACACGGCCACAGAAACAAGCAAAATACGCTCTCCTATATCTATAGGATTTTTGGAGAGAAAAAAAAAGGTAGATGATTAGCACAAGAGCATATATATCCTGATGTCAACTAATACATACACAGCTATAACATTGCTTCCATGACCCTTGGAGGTTTAGGTCTACTTCCACCAGAATTACAAATTTGAATCCTCGGTTCAATTTGTACTGCCAAGGATGACAATATGCCAATGACCAAACAACTATACACGAGTCAAAAAATACTAAAATGTCTGTTACTGGAAAGTTGCATGTACAGACCAAATACAATACAAGCTGATGAACCATAAAGCCCTACCTACTGGTTAAGGTGAATTGATAGATGCAATCAGTTGATAACACCGAAATTCTTTCCCACCCTGTTCATTATTTTCCAAATGCTCCAACTTGACTATAAAATCTCTGGTGTCATAAGACCAGAAGTTTTTCCCCACTTGATCTTAAGCATGACAGTTACAATGAAATGTAGCACTAATACCTAAATGTAGTTGCAGCAAACAACTTAGACCCATGCATTGTTTTGGCGTGGCCCTGTGGCCTTATTGCATCAGTAATGCATTCAATGTGGAATCTTGATTATTACATAACCATGAACCAGTGCAAAATCAGAAAGAGGGGGCAAACATCAGGTTTTAGATGTGCTCAACAAAAGAAACGGTTTCCAACAAAAGTTTCAATCTGCACTTTGCCCCTGGCTAGCTTGGTTACATGAAGGCCTGACTCCTATGCACTTACGAAAACACTAGGTCTCATCAACAACTCCCCCTTAGGTCAATGAGTCCTCTCATCTTGACATCATAATATCATTCAGAATCATATATACTATACTGCATGCAAATCAAGCAACTGAAGGTATAACAAGCAGGCTACCCATTCAGTCAACGATCAAATGAGCATGAGAGAAAAAACTTTATTCTAAGATCACTAAGCATGTCATCATCAACACCGATAAACCACAAACCGACTTAAAGAAAAAGTTTTGAGCCTCACTCCACTCCTTATTCCAACCAACTCTACAGGTTTCTTGGTCTATGTCCAAGAAGCAGCAAAAGAGTGTGGGACGATGCAGCATCAACTTACTCGCCCTCTCCTCTACCACTTACTTACCCTCTCCATCCCTTGCCTCATTGATAGCATCTGCTGCGGCATTGCCCACAGCTATCAACCTCTCCTTCTCTTCCGCAACCGTCGCCGGCTTCTCTGATTTTTGCGCCCCGGTCAACCTGGCAAGCAGCACGAAGGACATCCCACCAAGCACGTTGTTCATGCAGCGGAGAGCAACAACCGACACCTTGAACACCGGCGCCGGCGCGACCTTGCCGAGCAGGTACTCGACCCCATTCAGCGTCTGGTACCGCAGGTTGCTGCTGACACCCATGTGGAGCGCCCAGGTGGCCGCGTTGAGCAGCGTGGGCGGCGCCTTGTTGGGCGTCTCGAACGCCGGGTCCATGCGCTTCCGCATCGCCATAAGCCCGTTGGAGATCGCGGTCCCGGCGAGCCCGGCCGCGAACCCGACCACAGCGAAGGTGGCGCCCTTGGACATGATCGTGGCGACGCGGGAGCCGAGCGAGTACGCGCCGGGCTCGAACATATGGCTGGGGAGCGCTTTGGCGGCGGACGAGGCGGCGGCGGCGACGCCGGCGGTGGGGGCGAGGAGGTACATGAGGACGAAGTTGAGGATGGATCCGACGACAAGGGTGGAGAAGACGAAGTCGAGCTCGTTGAGGCCGAAGTTGGGGCGGGAGGCCATGTCGCCGAGCACGCAAGCAGTGACGCCGACGAGCTCCTCCATGAGCACCTTGAAAGGGAACTGCGGGTCCGCGGCGACGCGGGCGGCCCAGCCGGCAAGGAAGAGCCCGAGGATGCCCCCGCGGCGTCCGCCGTCGCCGCCTCCGGAGTCCGCGGCGTCGCCAGATCCGCCGGCGTCGCCGTACGATCGAGGCGGTGGGGGCGGGGGCAGCCTACCCCCCGGGCCGGACGGGCACGGGGACCGGAGGCGGAGCAGGGACGAGGAGTTGGCGGAAAGCGGCGAGAAGGTGAGATTCGCGGTGGGCGCGGTGCGGTGGGGGGCGATCCGCGGGGAGGAGTCGAGGTGGGCCGGGAAGAACTTGGCGGTGGCGAACGCCGTGGAGGCCATGGCGATCCGGACGCGAGGGGATCGCGCGCGTCCTGTGCCCCGCGTGCGAGACGGCGGCGGCGGCGCGGTGCGGGAGGTGAGTAGCGAGACGGCCTCGGATGGGGAAGGGTTTTGGCCTTTTGGGGGTTGGTCAGTTGGAGTGGAGTAGTGCAGCCGTGCAGGGCTGTTTGGTGGGGGGTTGGTGGTGGACTGGTGGGGACTTGCAAATCAAGTGCGCTCCGCGTCTGCTTCGTGCGGGCGACCACCTGGCCGTGAGTCCCTCCACCTACGACTACGAGATGGCTGCTTGCTGAAATCTGGCGTTTGGGTGCTGAACAGTGCGCCGGGTTGTAGCATCTCGTGTTGTTTCGATGTTCCTCTCGAAACGGCTGGGTTTCAATTTGTCAGGAGGTACGGTTTCAACAAAAAAAATGAGGAGATGATCTTTTTCCGGTTTTGGCTTCAAGCACAATCGCATGATTAGCCATCATTGAGGAGAGTGTGTTTCTTGTTAGATGTGGTGAGAGAAAGGAGGGTACTCCTTCTATCCACAAAAGAATATAATTATGAGATCCGTGTCGATCAATTTTGCTCAACTTTGATCAAGTTTATAGTAAATAATATTAGCATTTATATCTTCAAATAAATTCATAATGAAAATATATTCTATAATTAATCTAATGATACTTATTTTGTATAAAAAATATTAGTATTTTTAATATAACTTCAGTCAAAGGTCAAATTAATTGACTCCTTGATAAACGAGAATTACATTCTTTTGTGGACAGAGGGCTAGACTACCAGGTAAGACTAATCGAGAAACAGAAGACGTCATGAAATGGATTTTTTTTTATCCTATTAGGCCTTCCCCAACGCTGTTTTTATACTATTAGGCATTCTCCAACGCCTTTTTTTTTTCTTGTAGCCTTAAAGGCCATGTAGGATCGGATAAAAAAATAAATGCTCTACACTTGTCATAGTAGCTTGCAGAAGCTACATATGCTTGGAGAGAGTGAAAGTGGTACATGCTAAAAAAGAAAAGGGATGGAAATAAAGGTAAGGCATGATGAAAGAAAAAGTTTATGTGCAAACCACAGGTAGTGATAATTTATATTGTGTAAATAGTAGTCTCGACATTTTCTAATCTAAGTGGATCTCTTTATTTGTACTATAGCTACCGAGAGTGTTAGCCTCCTCTGCTCTTTTAACACGGTGAGCTCCGTACACAGAATCTGTTCTCCAACTAATAACAAGTTTTGTAACACGAAGCAAACTGCAAATGACGGTGTGTTATGAATTCCTAACGAGTGTACATGATGTCCCACGAAGCCCTTGCTTGGGTCTTACCACAATAGTTCTGGCCTTCTAGAAGTAAATTCCCTTGTGCAATACCAACTCAGCCCGGTGGCCAATTCATCTGCCGTCCCCCGAGAAGATGAAGGTGTAGGTGGTACACCGATTGAGCTACGTAATAACAGAAGACAGAAAAATCAGTCGAAACCCCATTCCCCACCAGGGGCACCAACAAGATGGGCCCTCTTAGAATCAGTGAACGATACTCACATCCTTTGGGACCATCGTTGATGACAATTCTGAAGCCATCATCAAGCCCTTCCTGCTTTGCTACAACCTTGGCAGCATACAGAAGACTGCCCAGAATCTCGACATGCCTTTCTTCTGCCTGGGAACAAGCACAGCAATGCATTACAGTTACTGTAGATTATTTGTGCATCAGTATATGCACCAAGAACCTTGAATCCCTAAATAAGTCCTAAACCAAGGTGTGAGGTTTGCTGTTTTCCACTGTACTGCCGTTTTGCCATTCATATTCAGAAGTGTTATGAGGTGCAGGGTGCAGAGAGGCAAGGTCTTCAAGGGTTAAGTCCCATCAAACAGCTGCAGTCTACAATCATATTTGTTCATACTAAAAACATAAATGGTTGTGACTTGTGAGGTGGTGAACTGCGAAAGATTTTAATAGTTGCTTATTCTAGTCGCACTTGTGGAGAAAGATAAAGTTTTCCTCAGTGTACTGAACATGAGCCTACTATATTCCAAAATATGATAATTAACAAGTCATCATTCTTAAAAGCTCTCATGACAGGAAACCGCACGTAGCTCAGTTGGTCAAGCTCTTAGTACAGTTAGGGGCTGACCGGCCGGGGTTCAAATCCTGGTTCCTGCCTCCCTGAACCTTCGCATAAGGCTGGCGTGTATTCTACTCCCTGCGACCTCAAAAGCTCTCATGCCACAAATGGCACAAATCAAGGCAAGGTCTGAACCGGTGGATCCATTAGCATGCTTTGCCAGAACGAATGAAAAATAAAATAAAATCAGACAGATAAATGAACCTTCATATGTATTGGTACACTTACGACAAACCGTTACCACAAAAAATAGTGATTTCCTGAAAACAGCTATCATTAAGGAAGTGCCATAATCATTCATGAACACAGAAAAGTACACCTATCAATTATCATTCAAAGCATAAGGTAAACTGGTCATATTTTCAAGCATCCAGTACTCCACGATGAAATCCAGCAGCATACAAGGCACAATACTTGGCAAAATACAATCCATAAAGATGGGGAATAGATACATGCATACCTTTGACAGCCTAGACAATCCATCCTTAACCTTCACAATGATTATAATATGTGTAGGAGCTTGTGGTGATATGTCTCTAAATGCAAGGACCTGCAGTTATAGTCATCAAGTGTGGCATCACAACAGTTTAACTGTAATCACATACTACACTAATATTTCAATCTGACTCTTGATATCCATGAAGATAAATTTCTGAAGGTGTTTGGCTTGCCAAGGAAATCTAAGGTGTTATTTCAGGAGCACAATTTGTTGAGGACAGACCAATTCATTTCCTTCTTAAACCTTATAGATTTTGATGTGAGATCCCCTGCTGACATGGCAGCAACGGTGATAAACATAGACACAAACTTCCCCAGATGTTGGAGCCCAGAATTTCAAGGAGGAATGTCAAGGGATAAACGGTTCTTGAGTTTTGCCAATGGCATGTCAAAGAGGAACATCACCATAGCACCAAAGGTGACAGAGGCATCATTAATTTTAAAGTGTCACATCCATAACATTAGAAACAATAGGAACTTTATCCTGATAGCACAGATAATATTTAACCTTCTCATCCTCATAAACCACCTGAGATGGGATCTCCTTCCGAATAATTTTGTCAAAACTACAAAAGGCACAGAAGAAACCATGTGAATGGAGGCGTATGAGACATGTATGTGTGAAGGGGATAAAATCGTAGTCATAGACATAAATTACCTGAACAGCCAGCACCAATGCTTTTCAAGTAAAAAAGAATGAAGTTTGAATTTAGCACATGTTAACTAGTATTTCACATATCTAAGCAACAAGCATGATGCCCAAGCTTGATTAGCTAACAGGGAGTGCTATGCAGAGAAGTTATCTGAAGATTTCTGCATGTTTCCCTAGCCGTGCATCGTGACAGATAAACGAATGCTGCTAAGCCAATGATATATTTTCTGGAGCTCAATAGCCAATTCTACCAGATGTCATAGCGTGTGGGATTGTTTTGCTAGATGATGGAGGTAACCAAACATTGCCCAACTATTGAGCTTATGTCTTATGACAACTGAGCTCCTGTTGAGGAGAGGAGGTTCTGCTCCTGCTCCCGCATGTGGTAGTTTCAACTACATACCTGCTAAAAACAAGGCCCTTGTTGCCATCTGAATCAGCACTATGGACATACTGCAATGGGATATCTTGATTCACCCAATTGAGTGATAATCTAAGGCTCTAAGCACATCGGCGTCTCCTATAAAATCTAACCACCTCAACAGAATACGATCCTGACTACACGAACCATCTCTCGTATTGGGATCAGTACAGCTCCGCACTGAAGTCCAACACCTAGGAACCAAAATCCAGGGCACTCTCTGCTTTTGCTTATTTTACTAGAACGAATTACTCGCCATGACGCTAACAAATCGCCATCACGCTACCAAATCAAAGTGAATTACTCCCTCATGACGCTACCAAATCGAAGTGACGGTACAGGATTTGGAGAGAATTAAGAAAGCTGACATGGTTGGGGTGCCGGTGGGCTCGGCGGCGAGGGCGGCTTCCTTCTCCCCGGACATGGCTGCCGGACTGCCGAGCGGAGGGCATGATAAGTGGGCCGCAATGACCGCGAGGCGGTTGCCGCTCGCGGTCGGCGGAGGAAGTTGAGCGCTCATCCCCACTGATTTCCCTTCGCTGCTCCTTCTCTTCCGAAGGCGAAGTTGTTGACCACTCGAGTACTTGACCAGTTGCTCCCCACGGCCCACGCAGGCCCACCCACACTAACTAGATTTTACGCCTATCACATCTGACGCGAGTTTAGCGAAGCCTATCACGGTTACAGTTACAGTTACAGATTTGCAAGGTGTAGGAAAGCGCACTGTTCTACACTTCTAGTATGTGACATAAATCATCCGATTTGCCCCATCAGAAGTGAGCATGATTAATTTAATCACTAAATTAAACCCACATCTGAAATCAAGGCACTGGTAATGCGAGGTTCAGAATCTGCACTGAATTTTGGTTTTCTCAATCTGTGCTTGAAACAATTGACACTTCATGCTGGTAGAGCAGACATCAACAATTCAACACCATTCTTCAGAAGGAAACACATCAGCATCTTATCGGGCTGTACGCGACGTTTCACCAGCAGATAATTGAACAGCAGTCACAGCTCGAATCAGCACCCGACCGGGGCTCCACAATACGATGCAGTGGGGTTAGGGTAAGTAGCCCTGACTAACTGTAACTGCAATACCTAAATTCACGAGTAAACCGTAATATATCTCCTAACAGATTATTATGTTAAATAAAAATATAATAACGTATACTCCCTCTGTTCTCACTTTCCGAGAAACAACTTTAACGAAATATATATTAAAAAATATTAATATTTATGGTATATAATTAGTGTCATTAAAAAGATCTTTGAATATAGTTTTTTTAATAAATTTATTTGAAAATATAAATGTTGTAAGCATTTTCTATAAATCGAATCAAACTTACGGCACGCACACCAACAACGACAGTTATTTAAGAACAGAGCTAGTATGTTGCAAGGCGTACGAATCAAGTGATTCCTTGTACCAACATTTCAGAAAAAGCAAAGCATTTCGAGAAATTGAAGAGTTCATTATTAAGCGATTCTCCCAGAAGATGCATCAAGAAACTGACTCTTGTCACTATCACCCGATACAATACAAGGTCATGGACAGAATAACGAGCACAAGAGTCAAGTAATTTAACTCCGGTTACCAAAGTAAGGATTTCCATACTGCTCATAGTTATCCATCTGGCACAATGCAAGCTTCGCAAGCACAGAAATATCACACATGGAAGAGCAGGGTTAAGTCACACCATTTAAACAAACTACGACCACCTACATGTGTCCTGCAGATTTACATACTAGGCTAGTAGCAAGGCCTCGGACATCACATGCTAGGCTCCTGCTAGTCTAAGAGAGAGAGAGAGGGAGGGGGGGAGGGAGAGAGCAAACCATCGAGATAGGATAAGCAAAAACTCCCAAGCTAGCAAATGTTTCTAAACCGAAGAGGCAAAAACTTACAAGCCACAGGACTTAGAAACTACAAAACAAGATATTCTGGATACAATCAGA